>NC_090928.1:177666742-177799242 GCF_040938575.1 Ambystoma mexicanum
GGCTGTAATCTTAGCAAGGTCACAGTTTGCTAAATACTCTAACTGGGCTACGTCTGCAGGGTTTTCCGATTTATAGACTTTGCCATAAAAATAAGTGAATTCTCTTTTTATTGCCATTATATCTGTTCGTTCCCCCGTCTTAATTTTTAAGATGGTTCTACCCTTTTGCTCCTTCCTTAACATCCTCGCTAGCAACATGTCCACTTCATTTGCCTTAATATAATACTTATGTTTCAGATACAGTAGTTCCCTCTCTGCCTTGTTTGTTAATAGGGTTTCTCACCGCCTTGTACTCCTTACGTACCTCCCCGGCGGGCCTAGCCGCCATCTGAATTGTGAGAGTCATTAGTATGCCCTCCAGATCGCTCTCTTATGGTGGCTTTAAAAACATTCCAAATCCATTGTGGGTCTACGTCTTGGTCTATCCCCTCCCTCAGTTCCTTCCTCAGAATGTCATCCCTGAAAATGTGTGCTGGGTATCTCCACTTCCATAGGGTTGCTACTTGTGTCGATAGCGAGAATAACATTGTGATAGGTGCATGATCTGAAATGGTAATGGCTCCCACCTCCACTCCCTTCACTCTATCCAGCAGAGTGCTAGATACCCAGATATAATCTATCCTGGATGCCGACCTATGGACATGGGTGTAAAATGTGTAACCCTTCATGTCCCCTCTCAATTCTCTCGACGTGTCCACTAGCGCTAGGTTATCCAGCTTCCCCTTCAGTTCTTTAGAGAGTCTACTTTGATTGTGATAAATCCTGGCACTTCTGTCCTTCTCGGGGTCCCAGGCTAGGTTGAAGTCGCCTGCCAATATTATCTTCCCCTTAGCAAACCCCTCCAGTTTACGTACCATTAATTGTATATAGTGGTCTTGGCCTGTATCTGGAGCATACAATGAGGCGAATGTGATCAGTTCCCCTCCCCCCTGAAGCACCATTGCTACATACCTGCCATTTGCATCTTTATTCACCCCATTATTTTGAGTTCTGCACTATTCTTCAGTGCTATAAGGGTGCCCCTTTCTTTTTTTGGTTATTTGACTGAAGTATTCTGTCATATCCCTTAGTCTGAACCTAGGCACATCTTTTACTTGTATATGAGTTTCCTGGAGCGCTATCAGAACTGGGCACTCCCTCGCTAAGTAGTGTTCCAGTTTTTTCCTTTTTATGGGTCAGTTAAGCCCCTTTATATTCATAGATATGAGTTCCATCTTCTTACTTTTAGCCATTCTTGCTGGGACTTTCTAGTGGTGAGCCTTCCCCTTCCTGTCTGCCTTCTCCCCCACCTCAAACTCGAAACCGGATCTGCCTTCCCCTGCCACTCCCTTCTTCCCCCTCCCCTGTCCCCTCCTCACCTGGGGTGACCCAACCGGCCTCTAGCCCCTCCCGATTCACCTCTTCGGGTGTTGAGCCCATTCTCACCCCGGTGGTTCCCCTTGCAGGTCTTCCCTGACCCATGTGATTACCAAGACATCCGCCTCAGCTCCCCCTCGCCCTCTTTTCCTTTGTTTACATATCCCCTCCGCAGGAGATCTTACTTTTCTCCCTTGCCGTTGTGGTTACCGGTTCTGAAGTGGACCCCTTTCTAGTGGACTCGTTGCCAGTAGTCCTTCTCTCTCCGGGTCCCTCGGGCCTAGCAGTCCCTGCTTTTTTCCAGCCTTTCTCTTCGATTCTTGGGTCGTCCATTCCCATGCCTTCCTTTTCGGATGTTCCTTCTCCCGGTCAGACTCTTTCTGTATATCGAGAAAACCTCAATGCCCAGTATCTGCTCTCTCTTCGACCGTTGTGATTCTCCTCTGTCTTTTATCTACCTCAAAGAGGATTCCAAATGGAAATGTCAATTTGCATCTTATCTTCCTTTTGACCAGATCGTGAACTATTGGGCGCATCTGCCTCCTTTTGTTCAGGGTGATTTGGGACAGGTCTTGGCAGAGTTGCACCGGTGAGCCATTGTTTTTAAGTTGTTCAGACTTTCTAGCTGAAGCTAGCATGCGTTCCTTCTGCATATATTCATGCATCCCCACCAGGACGTCCCTAGGCCTGGCCCCCGGTTCATTTCTCGTTGGGCCCACCCTATGAACTCTGTCGATCAATATTCCTTCTGGGTCTGGTATGTCGAGCATAGTTGCGAATATTGGTTGAATTGCCTGTTGTAGTTCACCGTCCCCCACCGTCTCCGGTAACGCTTTTAGCCTGATGTTAGCCCTCCTTGATCTGTTTTCAAGGTGTTCAGTTTGTATTTCAAGGTTATGCGTTACCCTTGCCATGTGTTCCATCATATCATCTATTTTGTGGGTCTCCTCCGCCAACTCCTGCAGGGCTCTTTCGTTGGTATCCACTCTTGCTCCCAGGCCATGTAGTTCACTTCTGACCTCTTTTATTGTTCCTCTTAAGTCTTCCTTCATTTTGTCAAGTTGTGACTGCATCATGTTTGCCATTCTGTCTCCGAAGTTCTGGAAGCATTGTTCCATAAATTCTTGGGTGACTCCAATTCCATTTGGGGTCCTCTCTTGGGAAGTATCATCCTCGCTTCTTTTGTCCCTCATTTCACAGTCCTGCATGGATCCCCCCTCTTTCCTCCACATTTTCTGGATCACACCTTCGCCACCTTTTCTATTACCTTTCACTGGGAACTGGGGGTCTTTCGCCCTGCTTTTTGACCTTCCGGTCTGTCTCTGATGCCGCCCCGTCACTGGGCTCACAGTCCTTACCTCCTCCCTCCAAAGCAATCCAGTTCCCCTCCCTCACACTTCCTCCCTACTTGCTTCGACCTTGGGTGACCTGGGGCTGCTTGGGGCTGGCTTAGTGGTGCCCCCTGCCTACTGTGGATCTCCTCCAATGCTTTGTGGCCCGCAGCCCGGGCCGGGGGGCGTCTGCCCCCTCCTGCTCTCTTCTTCTGTTCCCACTTGCCTGGTTGCCAGATGCTCTCTCAGATCCCCCTTCCTTTCCGCCAGGCCTGTATTTCCTGGGGCTGGTTATGTCACCTCAGGCCCCCTGATGCTGGAGATCCCGTGCTTTCTGTTTCGTAAGAGCTTTCTCCGCTTCTTTGTGGCTTTCTGCTGGCCTGCGCCCTATTCACTGGCTCCTGCTCGGGCTGAATGCTGCTGAAGCCTCCTCCGTGCCCCCCCCGCGTGGACTGGGGTCCTTGTGCCCCTTTGTTGGCCACTTTAGGGAATCAATGTTAGCTCCATGTGACCCCAGTCCTTTTCAGCTTGGCCCTATTGCCAGCTGCTTTCACTGTTCTCCCTTCTTATTTGCCGTGTCTTTATGTCTTGGGGCTTGTTGTGCCTCCAGTCACCCCCACTTGCTCAGGGGGTCCGGTGCTCAGCTCTTCCCTGTTCTGCTCGCCACCCCGTTGGGCTTTTCTGATGCCCCTGCACCCTGGTGACTGGGCTTTACTCAGGAGGGTGCCAGTGGTGTCCCGACCTTGCCCCCACGTGATTTCGGGGGCTAGCCGCCTCTGCGGTGCTCCTATGTGCCGCTCTGCTCCCCCCTTGTTAGCCTCTTTAGGGGTCTGTGATTTATTCACGGGGCTGAGCCCCTTTCCTGCTCTGCCCTAAAGCTCCTCCCTGGAGGGAGTGCAGGCGCGTAGCCTGTTCTGGATTGTTGCAGGCAGCAGTGGGTTCTCCTACCTTATGGTTGCTGTGGTCAGGCTCTCTACGACTGCATCCGCCGTGCCACAGCTCCATCCTTGCTTCAACGTTCCGGACCTGAACGTTCCTCTTTTTTCTCCCCTCTACTCGGCGACAGTTTCTCTGCTCCTCCTTCACCCCCACTCACCGACGGGGCCACACTCACCTTGCTGCCATCTTCCCGTTCCCTGCAATGGCCTGCCTCCGCAGGGGGACCTTCTTCCTGGTCTTCTTCTGGCTCTCCGACTTCTTGTCCCCTCTGATGCTTACCGTCCCTGTTGTACACCTTCCCTTGTTGTGTGCCGCTCACCACACCTCTCCCGTGCCCAGACTCATTCCGGCCGGCTCGGAACCTGCACCCGCTGTCACTCCCCCTTCACTGTGACTTTGGGTCTCCGCTTCTCCTGTCTGTCCCCTTCAGCTCCCACTGGGCTGGCTTCTCTGCGTTCCCCTTCTTGTAGTTGACTAGGGGCACAAGACCCGGGATTATTCTGCGGTCTGCTGATATTATCTGTCCTAAATGCACTACTTCTTTTTAGCAATACTGCAATTTCTTTTTTCTACCTTGTACCCTTTCTCTGCTAGCAATGCCAGAAGTGTAACTGAATCTTTCCTGCGCTGGTCCTCCATTGTGCTGCACGTTAAGAGGTCGCCCATTTACTGGATGACTGTGCTGTGCATTTTAAAGTTGCTTAGTTCCATCTGGATCACTCTATTGAATACACGGGGTGACTCGCAATACCCTTATGGTAAACGAGTGCGTTGGAACCTCATCCTGCGATAAGTGAATGCAGTGAGATACTGTGACTCTGGATGCAGTGGGATGAAGAAAAATCCATTCTTCAAATCGATGACTGTGAAACATGTTGCTTCTATTGGTATATTACATAATATTGTGGCTGGATTTGGTACGAGTGGAAACTCTGCCTCCACTATGTTGTTCAAGGGGCAGAGATCTTGAATGAATCTCCATGTCCCACCTTTCGATTTCTTGACAGGACAGATGGCCGTGTTACATGGGGATTGTGATGTTTTTATTATGATCTGTGACCAGAGTCTGAGTAGTGTGTCATATATATATTTCTGAGGCTTGTGGAATCTGCTTAGATCACATGCTGTGCATAGGCCGACATCTAGTGGAAGCTGCGGAGTATTACAGTTTGTTTTTCGAAGTCGAAAAATGGGCGTCGACACAGGGCGTGCCAGTAATACTATCCCTAGTGTGACGTCCCCTGTACCCATGATCCCTCACGCGTCTAGGATCCCCAGATTGTTTTTTTCCGCCATTCTGGTCGGAAGCACTTCATCGGAGTTCCCTGGCTTTGCCATATTTTCACTCTAAACTAATTCTAATTTGCCCCGTTTGGCCAACCTTTCGTCGATCAACATCTCGACGCCGAACCGGGGAGGAGATCAACGTCGAATACCCGACGGATTGGGCCTTGAGGCTTCCGCCTCGGCTCGGGCCTGGGCCGCTGGCCTCGGCCCTACAAGTAGGGAGAGTGGGGGTGGTACACTTCCACACTCGACACCTTATTACCTACACACACTTGCCCGCTGCCCACAGGCGCGTATGGAGGGTACGCCCTTTCAGTTTTGCCCCAAGTGTAATAAGAAATACCCTTGGGTAGATAAGCACGCTACGTGCAACCTTTGCCTACCCAGAGACCACCCCGAGACGGGTTGCAGGGCCTGTAGCAGGTTTAAGGCAAAAACTCTTAAGGACCGCTCCACCAAGCGTTGGGCCCACCACGCCAAGCTAGCAGCTATGGAGGCGGAGGGTACCTTCAGCGACGGCAGCGACGCCGAACTTTCGGACGGCGAGGGCACCAAGGCGTCGAAGGACAGCCGAACGCACGTCCCCGGCCTCGGAAGGTCGTCCGTCCCGGCGACTATGGGGAAGTCCCCCGGCGACAAAAGCGTTACACATACACACGCTAAACACAAAAAATCCACCCGAGATTCGACGTCGTCGAAACCTCGGAAAGAGGCACAGAAGGAGCGGTCCGAAAGGACGTCCTCTGGGCGGTCCCGGTCGAGGTCGCCGCACGACGTCAGGCAAGCCTCCACACTTGCACAGAGTGCCTCGACCATTAATATCCCGGAAGATCAATCGTCCGGAGACGAACACGACTTCCACCCCCAGACTGCACCCCAGGAAAAGGGTACATCACTTGGGGTAAAGAGGGGCCAGTTTCGAAGGCTAGTTCGAAAGACAGGGATTCCACCTCCGATCCTCGACGCCAGGCGTCGAAAGATAAGGGAAAGGGGAAACACACTTCCACCCACGGGGAAGGGGGTAAACAGCAAAGGAAACAACCCTTGCAGTCCTCCACTACAAAAGAACTGACCAAGTCTTCTCAGGGCCAATCCATAGAAAGTCCCAGCAAGGTCACCCCAAGCTCAAAACTCTGGTCATGCGAGGACATTGACAGAGTAATGTCAAGGATGTCTTCCTTGGCGAATTTTTTCGAAAGACACCCTGAACAACTCCTAGCTTTAAACCCTCAGGAAGATTCTCCCTCAGGGTCAAGGGACCCTATCCCCTCAAATAAAAGACCCCGGGTCGAGACACCATTTAGGCCTTTTGACCCCATCGAGGTCCAACCCTATTCTTACCTCTTCCCTACAGACCAAGGAAACTCTTCCCTTATAGAAGGTCAGGAAATTGACACGCCAGAAGATCCTGCAGGATCAGATTATTATGGCGAAGACGAAGACGAGGATGAGCCAGAAAATAGCCCAGATATTTTCAGAATGGACTCACCAGTCGAAAGGGAAGCCCCAGTGTCTGACTCCCCAATAGATAATCAGCCCCTCCTGAATGAACTGCTCTTTCGGGCAGCTAACCACTTCCACATAGACACACAAGGTGTCCAGGAAGAAAGGGACTTTGCGGAAGAACTAATAGGGGAAAGGAAGCCAGTAGCCCAGACCATTCCCATCCTAAAATCTGTTCAACGCAGAATAGCACCATCCCTTGTCAACCCAAACCTGACAAGACCTGTAAATCCGAGAGTGGAGAAGCTGTTTAAAGCAGCCCAGTCGGACCCCCTATATATTAGAGGTCAACTTAAGCCAGACTCTCTAGTAGTAACCAACACCCGCAAAAGAGCTGGTACACCATTATCTTCCTCTGAGGCTCCCCCCGACAAAGAAAGTAAAAAACTTTATGGTTTTGGCAGGAAAGTAGCTTCCACGGCAGCCTACCAAGCCAGAATCGCGAATTCCACCACACTGTTGGCTAGCTACAACTGTCACCAGTGGGAAGAAGTGGCAGCACTAATAGACTCTGCTCCCGAACCCCTTAAAAGCCAGCTAGCTCGCATTTGTGCGGAAGGAAGGAACGTGTCAGGCTGCACTGTAAAAGCAACTCTGGACGCCGCTGACAATGCGGGTAGACTTATAGCAGAGGGGACTGTCATCAAAAGGCATGCTTGGTTGAGGCAGTCGGGATTCAAAGCAGAAACACAAGCTGCGCTCTTAGACAAACCAGTGGAAAGTGATCTCCTGTTTGGGAAGGCAGTCGAGGACGCTCTAAAAAACGCTAAGGAAGAATTCGACACCCTCAAATCCCTTGGCCAGTTAACTACCAAACCACCTAACCAAAGAGGGAATGGCAATTTTCGTCGCCCCCGCGGCCAAAATTCCAATAGAGGAAATAGCTACTCCCACACCCAGGGTACACAGTGGAACACCAGCTCACAACAGTCTACCCAGGCGTATGGTAGGGGTAGTAAAAGAGGACGTGGTAGAGGCAGAGGCAGCCCCAGTAAAGGAGGAGGCACGCCTCCACCAAAGCAGTGACGCTCAGTTCAGGGTCCCTTCCCATGCAACCCCAGTAGGGGGACGAATATCAAGTTTCACCCAGGCATGGGAAGGGATAACATCCGACAGATGGGTGCTGTCAACAGTATCCAATGGGTACTGCATAGAACTACTGCAACGTCCCCTAAACCATCCTCCAAGACAAAAAGTCCACTCTTTACAACATCAGAAGATCCTCCTCGAGGAGATCGCCATTCTGCTAGAAAAGGACGCGATAGAACTCGTCCCGGGACACCAGGTAAACAAGGGTATCTATTCAACTTACTTCCTTGTGCCAAAGAAAGATTTAACAATGCGCCCAGTTTTAGACTTACGGCCTGCCAACAAGTATGTCAAGCCCCAAAAATTCCGTATGACCACACTACAAGAGGTAATCCCACTCCTAAAAAAGGGGGATTACATGGCAACCTTGGATATGAAAGATGCCTATTTTCATATTTCCATGCTCCCGGCGCACAGAAAATACTTGCGCTTCAAGGTGGACAGTCGCCACTACCAATTCAAGGTACTGCCCTTCGGGATAGCTTCTGCACCAAGGGTATTCACCAAGGTACTGGCGGTGGCAGCTGCACACCTACGCAGGGAGGCAATCCCAGTGTACCCTTATCTGGACGACTGGCTCATAACGGGGGAAACCCCAGGAATCTGCAGGTCAAACATTCAGAGGACCATCGACCTCCTCCACGAATTAGGCTTCTCCATCAACGAGAAAAAGTCAAGTCTGGTGCCAAGCACCTCAAAACAGTTTCTAGGAGCTATCCTAGATACTCAGAAAGGATTGACCTTCCCTTCGGAAGAAAGAATTCGGAACATACTTCTGCAAATTCCGCATTATCAGTCAGGTCAACAGATAACAGTACGCAAAGCTATGCGGTTACTCGGCATGATGGCGTCATGCATTTACCTGGTCCCCCACGCGCGTCTGCGCATGCGTCCCATGCAGGAATGGTTGGCGAAACAGTGGTCTCAGGCAAGTGGTCAGTGGGACGATCTAGTGGTCGTTTCGCCAACACTCGTACAGAACCTACACTGGTGGACAAGAGAGAATCTCGCAAAGGGGAAACCCTTTTACGATCCCGAAGTACAGGCAGTGGTAACTACAGATGCATGCCTGACGGGGTGGGGAGCTCACCATCTCCACCACACAGCTCAGGGTCTCTGGTCTCACTCAGTAGCCAAGAACCACATCAATCTGCTAGAGCTTCTGGCAGTATTCCGAGCGCTGCAGGCGTTCGAGCCCCATCTACTAAACTTGTCGGTGCAGATCAGGACGGACAGCACGACAGCCATGTTCTATCTGAACAAGCAAGGAGGGACTCGTTCGCCAAATCTGTCCAAGCTTGCCCAGAAAATATGGAGATGGGCACTCAGACGGAACATCTTCCTGTCATCGCAACATGTTCCAGGGGAGCTCAATTCCCTAGCGGATGCTCTAAGCAGAGACTCCCTCCCAGAAGAACACGAATGGGTCCTTCACAAAGACGTAGTAGAAGATCTCTTCTCTCAGTGGGGTTTCCCCACTATAGACCTATTCGCCACAAGCGAAAACAAACAATGCCCAGGATTTGCATCCAGGTTCCCACAACCGGACTCCCAGGGGAATGCCCTGTGGATGAACTGGTCAGGGATGTTTGCGTACGCTTTCCCACCAACTCCTCTCATCAGGAAGGTGGTGTACAAGATGAACAAGGAATCGATGACGCTCATCCTAGTTGCTCCCATGTGGGCGAGACAACCATGGTTTCCACACCTACGCAGGATGGCGGTATGCGAGCCCATCAGACTCCCAGCCTGGTACAACCTTCTGTCCCAGCAACAAGGTCAAACAGTGCATCAGGAACCCAACTCTATGAACCTAGCAGCATGGCTCCTGAAGTCATAGAGTTTGGACATCTCAAATTACCACAGAGGTGTATGGACATTCTAAAAGAGTCTAGGAAACCAAATACAAGGCACTGTTACTTTGACAAGTGGAAAAGATTCGTTATCTGGTGCCAGAGTAAACAAATCAACCCGGTTGATTGCACTCCTTCCAACGTTGTAACATACATGCTCCACCTGCTGGATGCAGGGTTGGTTTTTAACTCTCTGAAAGTACACCTGGCAGCCCTCTCAGCCTACACCACATCCCATAACAAGGTTTCGTGGTGGAAAGTACCAGTCGTTAAAGCCTTCATGGAAGGAGTAAAGAGACTTCACCCTCCTATCTCGAACCCACCGCCAGGATGGGATCTCAATGTGGTGCTATCTAAGCTCATGGGGCCCCCCTTCGAACCCATGCATAAAAGTAGTCTCAAACACCTGACTTATAAAACGGCCTTCTTAGTAGCCATTACCTCCATAAGAAGGGTCAGTGAAATTCAGGCTCTGTCAGTGCAAGATCCTTTCTTTACTATCCACAAGGACAAACTGGTTTTACGCACACACCCTAGATTCTCACCAAGATTCATATCCAAGTTCCATGTAAACCAGTCCATCGAGCTTCCGGCTTTCTTCCAAAACCCACAAAGCTCAGCTGAGGTGAAACTACACACCCTAGATGTGCGTAGGGCGGTCTTATACTATGTAAATAAAACCAGACCGCTAAGGAAAACAGATCAACTGTTTGTCTCCGTAGCTACAGGCAGAGAGGGGGATCGCGTCTCTAAGGGCGCTATCTCAAAGTGGATTATCAACTGTATACAGCTGTGTTACTCTCTTTCTGAAAAAACTCTGCCTTTTACGCCAAGGGCCCACTCTACCAGAGGCATTGGGGCCACTCTGGCTTTCATTGCAAATGTTCCCCTTGACACCATTTGCAAAGCAGCTACTTGGAGCTCTATTCACACTTTTACTCAGCATTACTGCATTGACACTCATTCCAAGGCAGATACACAAGTGGGACAAGCGGTTCTAAGACACCTGTTTGCTCATGACCCTTCTCACATCCCACCTCCTTCTTCTGGTACTGCTCGCTAATCTATGCACAGCATGTGATCTAAGCAGATTCCACAAGCCTCAGAAGGGATACATTACTCTCCGTAATCGTATTTCTGATGCTTGTATCTGCTTAGATTCACATGCGACCCACCCTTCCTCCCCTCCGAGAGAAGGCGCATGGTTGCTTGTAGTCTTACCTTTCTGTCTATCTGCTTGGACTATCTGTACTCACGCTACTCCTCATGCTACCTCATGTCAGGAAAAACACAATCTGGGGATCCTAGACGCGTGAGGGATCATGGGTACAGGGGACGTCACACTAGGGATAGTATTACTGGCACGCCCTGTGTCGACGCCCATTTTTCGACTTCGAAAAACAAACTGTAATACTCCGCAGCTTCCACTAGATGTCGGCCTATGCACAGCATGTGAATCTAAGCAGATACAAGCATCAGAAATACGATTACGGAGAGTAATGTATCCCATATATCCATGTCTACATCACGTGATAGTGAGTATTGTTTAAACTGGGGCAATAGTACCCCTTCTTTCAATTTAATGCGGACCGCCCCTACACCCTTCAACAACCCTACATCATGGGGTCCACTGGTCCATACTACCCCTGGTACTTTTTCAAATCCCCCCTCAAGTGAGTTGATGCCTTGATCCTTACCTGTATCCTGTGGCGGACCTGTCTCTCCTCTTTGTCTACTTAACATGGAAGGCATATCTGAAATAACATTTCTCCTTCATCTTCATCCTCTTACAATAGCTGTACGTCAGTCAAATCTGTTAGTCTTAATGTCGGATCAATACAGAGGAATGTGCGCCACTCTGTGTCATCTTCATCTGTCCCACACAAAATGACCATGTTTTTTTTTTGTAAGTGCTGCATCTAAATGTATGCTGAGTGTTGTTCTGTGAACCATTTCTTTGTGTAATGCTGGTCTGAACAGAATTTCTGTCTCCAATTGAAATATCTTAACTTTCATTCTGGGTACCCACTTTAGCAATACTTGTAAAGCACTGACTGCGCAAAATGCTTGTCTGATACCCTTTTCTGAAAATTAAATTGTCATATTTAATTTGCTCATTATATCTCTTCCTAATATGTTGATGGGGGTGTCTTTTGAATACAATAGGGGCACTACTTTCTGCTGTGTGCCTATTGTGAGTGGCCTATTGTGAGTGGTAAATCTTCAGTGATAGGAACAGTTGCAACGGCCCCGGAAAATCCCTCTGTGTCCACTACTTTGTCTGACAGGGGAAAGACACCCTCCTTAATACTAGGGGTGTAACGGTATACCGTTATAGATACTGTGAACAGCTTAATTGAACTATAATAACCGTCACGTTGTTTATACCGGTATACCGTTTTAGGGGCTGCAGCTATTAAGTGAGCTTTTCAATCTGATTTGGAAAGGCTGCAGTAAGCAAGTGCTTTGCATTCTGGATCCTGCACTGTGGGATGTGGCGTTTGGCTGACAAGAGCATAGGGAAAGTGAGGCCACATTAGTAAATGCAGCTTTGATGCTGTGACCGCTCTTTCTCTGTGATGAGCAGAGTCGGGTTAAGGATCAGCCGATTTGTAGTTTTCCCACCAATTTGAAAGATGGGGAACTACACATCCCAGAATTCAAAGGGGGGGAATGAATTGGATGCCCTTCTGATGCATGCCCACAAAAAAACGTTAGCTCTGTAGACTGTATGAACCCTGGGCCTATCAGTGCTTTGTGCTAGTATATAAACTGCCCCCCACTGTCCTCTGTGTAGATTTACACATAGGCACTAGAGTGGTTGCTTTGTTTGATCCTTCACCTGCCTTCTGCATATGGCACTGGACTCCAGAAGACAGGACAGATTCTACATTCAATTTGAAGTATCCAGATCAATGGGGGTGAGATATTTCTCAGGTCTATCCTCGATTTGTGACACCACCTATGACAACGTTCCTCCGTCTCAACTCACATGACAAGGGTCCTGATGCGCTCAGACCTGGGGAAAATAATGATGGGGCTGTTGTGATGTGGCAGTCTAGGCCATATTTGTGCCGATATCTATTTTAACTTTGTCATTTTCAAAATGTTGTTGTGCCACTATCTTTAAGAAGGTAAATGAACATGTATTGCAAGAATCAAGAAAGAAATCAACAGCGCCCACTGAACGCTGTCCTGTTAGGATTACATGGTCAGTGGTGACTCCAACAACAGACCTTTATAATACACAGGGCAGATGGTAAACAAGCTATAGTGATTTGATCAATATGCAACCTTTCGGTGAGTCTGTGTTGGCTATGACATTTTGACGAAAGAAACACAATGACATGGGCTTTCAGACCTCACATGGGTGACTTTTCTCCCTTTAATGGGATAAAGCGTTATCAAAACAAACTTTTATGACTGATCGCAGCGAGGGCTCATGATGCCCATGCCATGTGGTTCCAAAATAATGCAGGTCGAGGCCGATTTTCAAAGCGATGACCTGTGACTGAGCAGCAAGCTCATTGCGCAAAATGTGCATTTTAATACTTCCACTAGTCATTCTTTCATTGAAGGCGATCAACGAGTGAGCGCCATGAAAGACCAAATCTGCAGCCGCCTTAGATTCCTGGAGGATGAGCTAAAAATGTGCAGAGACAAGTTTCAAACTGCTGACAATTTATGACCTTTAAGAAAATATTTGTTAAGATTAGTTAACTCCACCTGCTATACCGCGATAACCATGATATACCGTAATTTGGCAAGAAGGTTATCATACCGCCATAAAACCAATACCATGACACCCCTACTTAATACAGGATTTGGTGGCTCCTGTGTCAACCAAAAATGAGAAATGTTTTTTTCCAATCGTCATTGCTACCTCGGTTACTCATCAGGGCCTTCAGTTACTGAAAGGATCAGCCACACACATGTCTTCTGTGGTATAGCCTATTGGGTGTTTGAGCCCTGTCCTGAAAATGGAAATGGGTTACCTCCAAGAACTGTCACTCCTTTATAATGTGGTACTGTAATCTGGGCTAGCAATGTGCTGTCCTCCTGCATGTATATTTCTGCTTTAGCCTGTAAGGCGTTCTGTGACACTGTTGCCTGCTGCTGTGTGTTTACCTGTGGTGTCAGGGCAACTGCAGGCCTTCCAGGTTGCACTGTCTCTGTGAAGGGCACCCGCACCTGTAGTGGTGGCAGATATGCTTGGAGTGGCTGCATCTGTAATTGTGTAGGCTGCTCCTGTGGCTGCGGCTTCATGGGTTGAACATATACCTGTGCCCCACTTGGCCATACTGCTGCTGTTGTCCGTGGGGACATGTCTGTGCATAGTGGCCCCTCCGCCCAAATATAAAGCATGGTCTTCCAAATCTGGGTCCCACTCCACCATATTCAAACCCTCTCCCTCTTTGTGAGTATCCTCTGCCCTGTTGGTAATATCCTATCTGTGGGTAATATCCACCTTGCTGGTAATATCCATGTTGCTCATACCCTCCCTGCTGTTTGAGCCCCGCTTGTTGTGGGTATACTCCTCCCTGTGAAACACCCCACCCCCCTGCCTCTGGTACCGCCTCTGGACGAACGGGGGCGACTTCGAGCTGTCCTGGGACAATGTTGGTAAGTACAGCCCCTGGCATGGATATTTTTGCTAATTCCTTTTGTACCAATGTTGCATCTGCCTTAATTTCATTGTCTTTCATGTCCTTCTCCCTTTCTTGTTTACTCTTACAAAAGTGTTCTATCATGGTCTGTATTTCTGGCCATCCCTTCGCCTCATTCCCTACCACCTTTCCACCTTTTCAAGGGATGTCTGCACATCTGAGGGGAGTCCTCGGACCAGTATGTGTTAGACTATTGGTATGTTCACGTCCCACGATTGTCGTGTCTCTAATGTCCACATCTCCTGTATCTGTTGTATGTATTCTGCAGGGTCTTCGTATGGCTTCATTTTGCGTGCCAGAATGGCCTCTATGTCTTATATGTCTGAGTACATAGTCCTTAATTTTTTCCGCACGTGTACTTGGCAGTTGTTAAAGGGCGTAACGTTGTGTATATTATTGTATTTTGTCCTGCCTTTCTCCCAGTATAGCTACAACTAAGCTCTTCATATTGTCAATCGCCAGGGTAACCCCTGCTGTCGCTTTCTAAAGAGTATATATTCACTTGCCGGCTCCCACTGCAAGGGATTGCAAGCTATGCATTAAATTAACTTGGTCCATGCTCTGCCATGGTACGTACTGAGCTCCTCCCCTGCCTTTCTGTAACAGGGGCAACTGTGTTTGTGGCATGGGGGCAGCACCGCCTTTTGCAGTGCTGGCTACCAACATCCTTCCTATCCTGTTTCGGAGGGTCTCTTTCTCTCTCTCTCTCTCTCTCTCTCTCTCTCTCTCTCTCTCTCTCTCTTTCTCTTTCCCTCTCTCTCTCTCTCTCTCTCTCTCTCTCTCTCTCTGTCTTTCCTCCATCTTCTTCTCTCTTCCCTTTCTTTCTCTGTGTCTTCACCCCATTGCTCGTCATCCCATATCCCCCCCCTGGCTGGCCCTGCTCCTCTGTACTCATCAGTATCCTCTGGGTCCGCTTTGGACCCTGCACCGCTCTCCTCCTCCTCTTCTGGGGATCTCTTTATCTAGTTTAAACATTATTTACCCGGACGTCCAGCCACCTGGTGTGACCGCCCCTTGCTCCCCCGCCTTTTTCCAGACCTCCTTCTCTATCACAGTTTCGGCTGCTTTGAAAACAGTTTCTAGCTGCCACTGCGCACTTTTTATATGTCCGCAGAGTGTTTCGTGTTACTGGTGGCTGTTCTCTTGGTAGTAGTAGTGACTCTAGCCTCTGGCTTTCCCTTCTCTGTTTCTGCTTTGTGCCTACTTGGGGAAACCCTTCTTGGTTCTGTTTACCTTGCTGCAGGCTTCATCGTAGGGTACAGCCCATAAAGAGGGGGCGGCGCGGTGGAGGTACTGTCGTTTCACTACCCTTGACGGGCCCTTTTGTCGGGTTCCTACTTTTTCTCTTTATAGAGCTACCATAGGCCTCAAATATAATTTGGCACCGTTATATGTCGCCAACAAATATTGGACCATGCTTTCCATGGTGTCACCATTGAACGTTCCTTCTCATTGCCATTCTTGAATGTCCTGCACCCACTAGGAGGGGTATTTCAAAATTGTAACATAAATGGTCCAGGGGTATGTCAATCATTTCTTTAAATACCATTCTCCATCCAGTGGTTCGCTCTGACATACTTACCACAGTGAAGAGATCCCAACCCTTATCCTCGTGCAATTGTGCTTCCCTCCCAATTGTGTATACATATAAAAACCCAATCATAATCTGTTACTTACACAAATTCCAAATATTTAACAAACCCTACCCAATACACGCTTCCATACCCCCCTCATACACTGACACTTCCCATTCACATCAATCACTCCAAGACACATTCAGTGACCTTCTGCACAGGCCCGCCCATTCATCCTTATCAAACTCAATGGCCCACTCCAAGGGCCCCCCCACTTGAGCTTTATTACACTTAACAGCCTTCTGCATAGGCCCACACAAGTCTAACTACCTTCTACTCTATTATTAATATACAATTACCTGGCCGCTCCTTCTCCTCCAGCCAATTAACTACTTCAACAATCCACTAAACCCTACTAATTACAGCAACACTCTTGCGCCAGCCCTTTCACCTCGGTCAACACAATATACCACAATATTTCTGATCTACTGCGTGCACTCCACACCAATAAATCAACGCTTACCTTCTCTCAATTTCCATAAAGAATGACACAACTATACAATCCCCTAGACTACACACCACTCCCATCTAATGGAAGTCTGCCACCGTCGACACACTCCTCTGTTCTACTACAGATGTGCCCGCCACACGCCCTCTCCTATTGGATGGGTGGAACTAATATCTGTGACTACTATGGATGATCGTCCTCCCCCCTGCCGGATGCGTTCTATGCACAACATTGTGTTGCGTGTTCATGCAAGGGTACATTCACATGCTCTAGAGATTCTCAAGCCCTCTTGGCGCTGAGTTTCCCCTCATAGCCTGCACCTCCACCTGAGCGCAGACAGCACTTGGGGCCAGGCAAACCTTTGCAAACTCAGTGTCTAGTGGGCCTCCTCGTGTTTGCCCTTGGAACTGGTCTCTGCCCGCCTTCCCCCACACTCCGAGGAGTGCAGCCAGAATACCCTCAGTTCACTGAGGGAACTGAGGATCTTGCTGGAGCGTCCACAATGTACCTGGGGAGCTCTGTCAAAAGTAATCCAAAGGAAGAAAAAGTAATCCAAAAAAGGAGCGTACACCAAGCAAGAAGTAATGCAATGTATTGGACCCAAACAGCTGGGAAGCACGGTTCAGACAGCCCGGTGGAACTGAACTGTATGAAGTGAGCTGTCAATGCCACCCACTGCGGCTGACCTTTTTACACAGAATTGTTCAAATTATCATACAAGGTTTTATTTATATTTTTAAGGCAGTTCAGAAGAGCTGATTGGTAGGACTACGTTAGTCCCCTATATCCAAATCTATGTTGAATGACCCTAATTGGGTGATACCATATTTTGCCACAGTTACACCCCTCGCGATGCCACAAACCTTCCCACACTGCCTCTCAATTACATGAGTATGCTCAACAGTCAAAAAACATTTGTTTGCCATTGATTGGCAATGTCCAATGTACTGAATAGCTTGACATGGCAAGGGGCAAGACATACACACCGAATCTGACCAAATGTGTGCCCCCGGACATCAGCGAGGATCCTCTACAATGTTGCACCGAAACCTCCCTTCGCTGATTGGAACCCTGTCCCGCACCCCATAGACCCAACCCCAATGCTCTGGCTCCCCAGCTCCCTTCTCACGCTTTGCTGCCAAGTGTAGTCTGACCACACCGTGGCTGGAGTTTAATTAACTGCATTTAATTTCTATTTCTCTGCCAATTCTCTTTGCGCACCCAGTTGCCCAACTTGTTGGCCTCGAAAATATCTTTGAGCGTATTTTCGCTGTGGCTGCGTTCTTCTGGGAACCTTCGGCTGTGCAACATTTCAGCACACTGCTTCTGCTGAATGTTCAAGAAATACATTCTGTTTGAAATACAAGGGCATGCAGCACTTTTCTTATGAGCTGTCTGAAAATAAAGCTACATTTATGCATAGACATTATCTGCTGTACTGCAGATATAGACAAATACCTGGCACTATATAAACAATACACCGATTCACTGTTCTGCACCATTGATCTCTTAAACTGTGTAAATCTACTTTTCATTCAAGTGTCTGACATTAGTTAATTAAACACTCATCCACTGGCATGAAATTAGATGATTCCCCTGTCTCTTGGTAGCAGGTAAATACAGACTTGTTTCCTCATGCATACCACTTAAGGGCATAGGTAATATAGAAGATCTAGCAGTACCTGTCTGTCATCAACAACATTGGGACGCAGAACATGCCCCTCGCCTATGAACCTTTATTCACATCTCTGAACAGAGCCTCCACTTGCTTCAAATCCTTGGGCTGAGCAAAGTCTCTTTTCTGATCCTTAATCCTTAATTCAGTCTCTATCAGCCTCCTAAATTGTTGAACCCAAATCCCACTATGGATATGATTTATGATTATGATATCTCTGTTGGAATCTTCTCTAGCATTTGTATCTTACATGGATTCACATGCTTATGAATATTCTGTGTCGTCAGTCTGGGAATTCTTGGAATTATTAAAGCAGTTTTGCTTTAAAGCCTAAAAAACTGCTAGTTTATGTTTATGTATTTATTGTCGAGTATAGAGCCCAATGCTGTCACTTTGGGTCATATTGCTCCAACCAATGACATTTGTCCTCCTTAGCTCCACCCCTAGTAACTGAATTCAGATTTTTACCTCACAGTTACTGGGTGTCATGGACATATGTCTCGCAGTTCAACAATCCCCCTCCCTGTTGACAACTACAACAGCAGCCAAGTCTCTGTCAGCAGCAGTCTCGCCGGCTACATCATCCGCGTTGAAGACCTTGTCCACTGCCCCGTCCACCATGGCCGCACAGTCTACGCCAACGACCACGACCGTCGCTACCAAATCATCATCCCCAAAATGCAATTTGGTGATGGCCATGCCATCGACAGGTCGCTCGTCAACGGGGCGCAAAGACAGTTCTTCGTCAAATGCTATCCCGTCGACGACCCGTAAGTCTGAAATTTCTTCCTCATCATCGACAACCATAGTCTCCAAAGTGGCGCGGCCCCCTACGCCACCATCAGCAACATTGTCGACGACATCTCTGGCACCAGGAGTAGCTTCTTTTCCAAAACCCACATAGGATAGGACTTTGTTCAACTTGATGCCTGTGGCCGAAACAAAACCACCTGTCCAAGTGCTACAAGAGAATAGTATGTCGGCGGATGAGCCAATGGAGGCAGTATTTTCAATCCAGGAGGTGAGAGAAGAGGACGTTGATCCCATTATACCAGCACCTCATCGGCAACTACAGGCTTCAGCCCCAGGACCATCTGCTGCAGCCCCAGTGCACCCTGCAACCAGGGACGTGTTGCAGGACATTTTATCAACTTTACAGTCTTTGATAATAGAGTTACAGCAACAACTACCCCCTCTGGCCCCTAAAGGTGCTCCTTGGGTAAGTCCCATACGGCCTACTGAGGAGGGGTTACATCAGCCTCGCCCGCCACGACTAGCACAGGATTACCTACATCGAGTGGCTGCTCATCGAACACTGATATGGGTCTAGATATTGACACATCCCAGAGTACCCATACAGCCGATGAGCTCAATGACCTGGTTCCGGCAGATGAGAGAACACTGATGCCGATCTGCCCTCTACAAGCTCGCCGCCAGATGAAATAGGGTCATTCCATGCTCTATAAATGCACGCTGTGATGCTCTTCAACACCGTGCATGAAGAACAGAAGAAGGAAGGTTTACCATTTCAGAGGAGGGAGGCTGACAGGAAATGGGTGGTAGCTATACCTCTGCTGGATGACATCTGGGAGGATGGCCTCATGGTCATGCGTAACCCATTTTCAGCTCCACAAATAAAAGGACTGACTGGAGAAAAAATACAAAGTTCCTAAGAGCGCACCCAAGTGTCTTCGCTCCCAGCCATCCCCTGACTCCTTAGTCTCAGCTATGGCCAGGAAGAGATCACCTAACCCTTCATCTCAATCCTTGGTTCCACCGGAAAAGGATGGAAAGCAGCTGGATGCTTTTGGAAGGAGGATTATTACCACAGCGGCTAGCACTAGCAAGGCTGCTAATTCATTAGCCATTCTTTCCCGATATGATAGGGAACTACGGTTTAAGATGGGACCCCTCTTGGTCTGCTTACCATACGACGAGAGGGAGGAAGCTTTAGCTTTGCTATCCAAGGGTGAGATAGCATCGGATCACGCAATCACAGCAGCTAGGGATGTGGCAGACACAGTTTTCCGTCAGATGGGAAACAGGACTGTCCTACGGCGTCAGGGGTGGTTAAGGCCACCAATTTCCACCCAGACGTACAATCTACAGTCATCGACATGCATTTCGATGACGTCAGCCTCTTTGGCAAGAAGGTTGACAAGTCCCTTCAGGCAATAAAAACAGACAATACCCGCTCCCTAGGAACTCTCCAGCAGCGGAGGCAGTCCTTTCATCTTGGAGCGCATCAGCAGATGTTCTATCGTCAACCCTCTTGTTTCTCCTCGCAGGAGGCCTACCGAGGAAGGGCAGAAGCGTACAGGGGCACTGAAAGGCAGCGCGGATCCTCCACCCACCGACAAGCTCAAAAGCAAGTTTGTCCAGACTCTGGTCCCGTGCCCCCACTTCACCACCCCAGTGGGAGGCCGGTCCTCTCATTTTGTCGACCAGTGGAGAAACATCACTAGCGGCAAGTGGGTGCTCAGCATCATGCAAAGAGGGCATACCCTCAAATTTCTGGATAAATGCCCTACCATTCCTCCCAATACGCAAAAGGGAATTACATCTGCCTGTCCTCGTGCAGGAGGTGCGATCCCTGCTCAAAAATGAGCTATAGAACCTGTTTCACCGCACCTCCAGGGGTTCGGAGTGTACTCCAGGTACTTCCTGGTCAGAAAAGTCTAAGTCTCACTAGATGGTCCTGCAACATACCAAAGACAACATTCGATGTCTCACGACTCTAGGATTCTCCATAAACTTTGCCAAGTCCGGTCTATCACCATCTCAAAACGCGCTTTTCCTGGGTTCTCAACTGGACACCTTACAGTGCCTTGCTGCTCTGTCAGAGGACAGAATCAAGGCCAAGGTCCGCAAGAGTCAACAGCTGTCTGCTCTCAAAGTTAAGACAGTTTGCTCGATCAAGTCTCTGCTAGGAATGATGTCCTCCTGCATCCCTCATGGGCCTCACTGCAGGCTGCGCATGAGGCCAGTTCACGGTTTCCTGGATGTCAGATGGAAGTAAGTATCAGGCTTTTGGAACAACAAGATCACACTCAACCAGCAATTATCGGCGGGCATTGCAATGGTGGAAGCATAGGCAGCACTCTTTCACCCTCTGGCTCATCAATGGACGATCACAACCAACGCCTCCCTGGAAAGGTGGAAGGTGCACACAGGAAAACTCCACACCAGAGGTCTCTGGTTACCGGAGGACAAGTTACTTCACATCAATGCTACAGGGCAAGGTGGTCTGCATCTTTACGGACAACACGACCACCATTTTCTACATCAGGAAGCAGGAGGGACCAGCTCTCCCATCCTAACAAGATCCTGCCGTATATTCTGTCATGGGCAAAAGCAGGCCTAGCACACACTTCGATAAAGGTTCACTTGGTGCCTTTCCTCCGGTATACTCGGGCAGCGGGCACGCCTTCTCTTTGGTCGTATAGGCTTGTTAAGAAGTTCCTCACAGGCCTTTTCAGGACTTTTCCACCAATGAAAGCGCTTGCTCCAACTTGGGAGCTTAATGTGGTTGTCTCCAAGTCAATGGGCGCTCCTTTTGAGCCTCTTCAGTGGGCTTGTTTAAAATGTCTCTCCTGTAAAACTGCATTCCTGGTCGCTATTACATCTGCCAGACATGTTGGGGACTTGCAGACTCTCCCTTGCAAACCACCATATTTGACGTTTCACCACTCCAGGGTGGCGTTGTGTACACATCCTTTTTTCATGCCAAAGGTCCCATCAGAATTTCATCTCAACGAGCCCCTAAACCTAACAGTTTTCTTTGGTGGTTCTCCTACCTCTCCTGCAAAGAGGCTTTTCCATTCACTGGATGTTATCCGTGCATTGACTTTTTATGTTGCATGCACAAAAGACTTTCACAAGACTTTGCAGTTGTTTGTGGCATTTGGACCTGTCGATAAAGGGAAGGATCTATCTAAGGCTTCCATCTCCAGGTGGCCATCCAGCTGCATTTCGCATTGTCAACGGCTTGCAAACAGGCCTCTGTCAGGCACGCCTAGGGTGCATTCCACCAGAGGCGTGGCAGCAACAACTGCATTCCTGTCTGGTGTTCCCCTGCTTGACATCTGCAGAGCTGCTGCATGGAGGTCTGTCCACACCTTCACGAGATTCTACTGCCTCAACAGGGATTCCAGGGAGGAGTCCTGTGTTGGCCAGGCGGTGTTACGCAACCTTTTTGCTTGAGGTGCGTATTCCAGGGGTGAGTTTGCATTGCTTCTGTTGAGCTGTCCTCCTCCCATGGTTGTGTTGTTTGTACTGCTATATATCCGTATTCATAAGCATGTGAATCCATGTAAGACTAATGCTGGAGCTGGAACAAGTTACTTACCTGTAACTCCTGTACTCCAGCATTGGTATGTTACATGGATTCACCCGTGACCCTCCCTCCCACCCTTCTATGACTCTTCATCTGTTCCTACTGCCATGGCTACGTGCGTTCTTACATATAAGATGGCCACCAGGGGTGGAGCTAAAGAGGACGAATGTCATTGGTTGGGGCAGTGTGACTCAAAGTGACAGCAGTGGGCTATATAAGTGATAAGACGTTTTTTAGGCTTTAAAGCAAAACCGCTTTAATATTACTGAGGATTCCCAACCTGATGGTGAGGAATATTCATAAGCATGTTAATCCATGTACGATACCAATGCTGGAGAACAGGAGTTACAGGTAAGTAACTTTTAGCTTAGTATTTCTCTTCGGAGGCTTTAACACGTAGTCATGGGAATCATGTCCTTTGATCTCTGGTGACAGGGCAGAATATGTTTTATGTCTTTATGTCATCAATTATACTGTATATTATACCAACATTTAAAAAGAAAATGGTATTTAGAAATCTTTTGACTTAACTAAATTATGTTTCTTTATATTCCAAGGCCCACCCCTGTAATCTGTTGTACGGGGATAACTAGATGCTATACCAACTGACCATGCACACATCATTCTTACAAGCAGTGTCACTAAACTGACCGACTGGGCTGTGCACCTTTCTATCGCCTCACTAATGCAAAGAACATCATCTGAATGTTGGTAATTGTGATGAAGTCCCAGGCTTTAGGGTGTCTAATGGGACTGGGAGAACTATGGGTATGTCTGTCACCACTGGTTCCATGTTGCAGCCTACAGAGGAGGTACATTTTCTAGGCTGCCAGTCCATCACCAGGCCTAAGAACATTATATGCATGGAACCCCAGGAGATTCCAGGGTGAACAGTACAGGGCCTTAAAAGGGGCGGGAACCCAAAATAAGCAACCTTTGGGGAAGAAGCATAGGACACAAGGGTTCAATAGAGGTGTGGCCCCTGGTATCCAGCCAGAGGAGGCTCACTACAGCAGGGTGGTAGACGCCTAATAAGAAATATCCTCCTAACTGCCGACTAAAGAGGCTCCACATTGACATCAGGAAACTACCCTCAAGCACTAAACCACATGGTACCTCTCACAGGCAGAACATAGTAGTTAAATCCATGGCCGCACACAATCTGTTTCCCAGACCTGAGAGATATTTACATTCTACATAAAGCTCTATTAATAATCATGCCTACAATATACATGTCAATGGGTGTGACCTACCACACCAACCTCTGTTACTAGTGGTCCCTGCAACTGGTGAAACTCAAACTAAGAGACTGATAGAAAAATGTATTTTGAGGGAGGTGCTTATAAGAACAACATGCACGTATGCTGCAGTCTTACAAAACCCAGTATTCCGCTTTGGTTTGATAAATGAAGTTGTCAGGCGTCAGGTAAAGCACACACCTGCCTTGTGAGCTTGGAGCCACAGCACTTGCTGATGGCAGCAAACACAAGGCTCAACCTTGCCACTGCTGCACCAGGAGCCACAGGGCCAACCTGCTGCAATGACAGCAAAGAAAGAAGTATCAAGATGTCTTGGTCCACAGCTCTGCACGCAAACGCAAAGACGAAGTAAAATCAGCAGAGGCAATGGATTCAGACAAATGGATCCAATCGCCAAGCTCATTTTAGGGAGTGAAACAGCTTAGCACATGTCTTCCATTATGGTTTGCGGGTGACCCGTATAAGAACTTCCAAGGTACAATAGTGGATGTGGGGGTTACAGTTTGGAAGTTGAGAGAGATGGAGATGGCAAATTGGTGTGGAGGTGGCAGAGCTAGGAGAAAGAGGACAAGCGGAAGCAGAGAAAGAGTGGCAGTGGTGCAGTAGAACAATGCTCCAGGAAGTCGAGAAGGAAAGAGAAGAGAGGGGAAAGCGCAAGGGATATCAGGAGAAGTAAGACATTCTAAATCCCTTGCATGCCCATGCTTCAAATAAATTGGCAGTACTCTGCATTGTAGAAGGCGTAAACAGCTTATTCTGTGCTTTTTTATGCCTTATTTTGGCCTGCTGTACCTTATTAGATGACACCCTAATGTTTACTCACTTGCTCTATTAGTGGCATAACGGAAAGCTAAATGTGGTGAGAGCAGAGATTCCTGCAACCAAGACATATACACAAACCGTGGGTAATCTGGGCCCCTGGCGTGTGCAGTCCACTTGCGTGACTGTACAGATGTCTGTTATGGTGGTCTACCCTTGATTTCGCTACCGATGTATAATCCCCCATCACCTTCTCCTACTCGTTCTCCTCAAAGTGGATATTGCATGGAGGGCACCAGGTCAGTTTGCTCTTTCATGCTAAATTATGCCCCTTGTTACGATACGGCTACTGTAGAATTTCATACATATTTTGGATCATTTGATGTAAACAAGAATCTCCCAACATGTAAAGAAGAAAAAGCTAGATAGCTTCTTAGAAGCATTCAGTGCTCTCCAAGCAATTAATCCTGCTGATCCCTGTTCACAGAAGGGACCCAAGCCCTTCCTCTTATTTTTACATCTTTATTATGACCAGTTAGCATGCACTATTCTTCGTTTTTTTTTGTTCTCGTTAAAATCTGCCTTCTCTGCGAGCACAGACTGTAAACTCCATTGTGATCCGAGCGAAACTATGACCGAACCCTTAATTTGTTTAGGGAGCCCAGAGCACTTATGATATCTGCTGCAGTCTCGTGAGGTCAAATGGCTTTGAAGGAAAGTTGATATCCGCCTTCCTTGTGCATTTCAGAAAGTGCAGATGAATGAACAGTGGCGCATTCGCTATCTGAGCTGATAAAGTGCTGAGAGCCTGCCGCTGGAAGGTCATTGCTTAATGGCATGTGTCGCGCTTCGTTAGTCCCCGATCAATTATTGTGTGCATGGCTTCGGGTTCATTCTTTTTGGATGAGTGGGCAACTGTATGGTTGCCATGGAGACCAGGGTGTTGCCATGATTACCTAACTTTTCAAAATGTCTTCTTGTTTTGATTTGACACTTGAATTGTTTTACAATTTTCGCGTTTCTATTTGAACTACAGCTGGCAGTGAAATAGTGCGAATTCTGCTACAAAGCCGTTTGTTTTGTTCTTCAAAAGTGTATGTTTAATTGAATCTAACAGAAGACAGGAATTTTAATAATGGGCTGTGTACTTTTTCTAGCATCATGCCTTTGTTTTTCTTATTTTCATTTTTTCATCTTTTTTAAATCTTCAGTTCGATGGTACCTGTAAACCAGGTATATGGGATTGAAATATCTTCAACGTGTGACAATCTGGGCAATAGTTTTGCACACAATCCAATTAAAGCTATGCGAGCCAATGTCCAACATCTATCTCGTCTACTCTGCTGGGTCCCGAGTATTTTAAGTCAGTTAAGAAAGTTAAGAACTTAGTTCTTAGTTAAGAAATTGTAACTGTAAGAACCTATTAGAAATTGCAAGTGGGGGGACGTGGCCATTGCTGCCTATCTACAAAGAATGAAGTCAACAACCAGCTCTTCCACATGCTCACACCTTCACTTGACTACTCACATAATCATTTTAACCGCAAAAAGTTGTTGTAGTATAACACATTTTGCTTTCCTTGCTTGATGGACAACCAACCCTCTGTGTGGGACTTCAATTATTCCCTCTGTCAAGGGTTCTTTTATATCTGTACTCCTTGTTCCCTCCACAATTGATTTCTTGTGTTTATCAATACTTATCATATGCTGCAGATAGACTGTTTGAGGCGCACAGGACTGTTAAGCATGAGAACATTTGTTATTGATTGTATTGCTTTTTCGTGGTTAGCTAGTTCTGGCATTGCGAAGGGAAGGTTGTTTTTAATAGAAGAAGGCAAAATACTAAAAGAAAATTGACACCAAAATCTTTGGTGTTGCATTATTTTACATTTGTTACTAAACACAGCATTTGATATAGTAGTGATGCATTTGTTTTGGAAAGATAAGTTGTTGATACCCTAGAAGGCTCAATAGACTATTGAATCGATACTTTTACAGCGCATTTACACAATGGGCCTCATTACGAGTTTTGAGGCAGCCATGGTGCTATTAGCACCATGGCTGCCTCCAAACCAGGCTCCATTACCGGGTTCCTGCCATGGGGACTTACCGGGTCATTCCGATATAGGAAGACCTGGTAATTCCTCCTTGCAGGAACCATTCCCCATTCCCATTTGAGCCCCCATAGGACTCAATGGGAATGGGGAGGGAGGTAATGACGGGCACATTACAAATGGCCCGTTATTACCTCCCTCTTCCGCTCGCGAGACCCGGAAAAGACGTATGGTTTTACCAGACGTCTGATCCAGGTCCCGCAAAAGGAACCTCGTAATCGGCACTCCCGTAATGAAGGGGGCCGGTCCCGTACCAGCCCCCTTTATTATGGGAGCGCCATGGTTATAATGTGGCCCAATGTGTTTCAAAGCACTTCAAGGAGGGAGGAAACATGGGAGAATACGATTACATTCTTACAAGTCCTAGAAACAATTCAGAATGTGAAATAAAAATCATAATCAGCCTGCCAAAGTTTCCGATAATGCAAGTGCAAGGAACCATTAACGGCCCTTGTTATGGTTGTAGATGCATCAATGTGATGTGAATGTATTGATCTGTGGCAATACTGGCATCTTTGGTCATTTTGTACTCCTAAATTCTCTCACATATACTTTGATGATGAGTGTCTTGGCAAGTTCATTTTCCCAAGCGAAAATATTTTCTTAGGTTTCAGGGAAGCCATAAACAAGGCGATTATTTTTACCTATCTTTACATTGGAAGTAATGGATCTGCAATGCAATACATCTCACAATACTGCACCCCAAATCTAAGCATGATCAGTGTTTCATCAACATACATTTGATTTTACCCCTTCAAGTGTCCTTGGGATGTATATATACACTCTGTAAAAGTGGTCTTGTTTTCCCCAAAAGGCATGTGTGTATATATATTGTGTGAATATATATTGTGAAGGCATCATGAAATAGGCGCAGACACCATATTCACAGTGTATCCTCAAAAGTTTTATTTAACTTAAATGTCAGGATGGAGTAAGGCCTAACCTGCCCTATACTAAGGTGGTATTTCCCTACCTAAACAAAACTAAGGATAGTCTGCGTCAGGAAGTCCAAATCAACAGTCTGTGGTCAAAACCCATACTTGCCCCCACAACTAACTGTATACAATGTGTAAGGATGTCAGCATCAAAATGAACAGTGTTCAAAAGAATGTTCAGAGCTTCTTCCAGCTCTTGAGTTGTATCAGGTTTCTGTACCCCAAGTTCACAAAGTATCGGGGTTCCCTTCCCAAAAGTTCAAATCTTCCAGCTTTTCAAAACAACACACAGCTTTTTTATCATCAGTACTTTTCTCTGGTTCACCTACATAAGTCTGTTTCTTGACTTCAAAATCACATAAGCGGCTATTGCAAAACATAGGTTTCTTTAAAGACACTTTCACTGCCTTTTCCCATAAAGAGAGGTACTCGATCTTGGCGCAGTTATCGGACCACATGGTCCACCCATTACAGGGCATACAACCGATATCCCATCTGATCTTCTTTCCATCAACAATTGTCCACTGCTTTCCTTTGACAGTGAAGCTTGTTTCTTTCGCCAGTGTTACTCTCTTCCAACACTTTACTGTGGCTTGGTTGGCCTCTATGATTTTGTTGCACTTTCTGTATCCTGATGGCTCTTGCCAATACAGGTCTCCTCTTAACCTGCAGTTCCTTGAACTCTTTTAGTTTTGGCCAATACTTGGTTTCTCATTTCATACCCTTCTTGGTATCTTCCTGGCTTTGCCAACACTTGTGTCTCAAACCATTAATTCTGTGGTATGTGCTGCTTGCACCATTTTTCTTTCATTCCATTCACAAGAACTCATCATTTGCTTTTGCTCTTTGTGGCATTCAAAAGTGCTTTTAATGTCTTTCAATCTTTTCGGTATTCAAGATTACTTGTTTCGACATTCAAAAGTGCTTATTAAAACTTTCAGTTCATTTTGTATTAAAAAAGCATTTGTTTCAAGTTACTGGAGCGCCCCAGTATGAGTGCTTCCCTGTTTCCACTCACGGATTATGCGGCAGCTCCCTTCGACTTCTTTCTGCTCCTCGCTTCTGCTCTCCAGCCACAACACCTATGCTCTTCCCTCGTGCAGGACATATAGAGCAGTGCTCACTCTCCTTGAGTCTCGCGGTGACGAGCGTTTCAGCGCCCACAGCTGCTGCTGCGTGCACCCGACAAGGAGGTCTTGCAGAACCTCCAGACCCTCTTGTGGCTGGCCTCAGCCACGGCATCTCTCTGCTCCTAGTTGGTCTCTTCCTCGTCCCAGTGTTGAGCTGATGTTTCTGGGGACCCTTTTGGAGGGAAGGAAAGGGCTGACAGTAGCCTGCAAAGGCTTGAGGGATAGAAGGTTCATTTTGAAAAGGGAGTGGGGGGATACCATGTCTCACCTAAAGACGTTCTCTCCCCACTCCCCAAGTTCCCTCCACCCAGGTGATCCTCCCTCGCATATCCACCCCAATGGCTAAATATATATACAAAAAGAAACAAGGTGTATACTAGATTTTGAAAGTAAACATCCCAACGGGCATAACATTGATGAAGAGTTATACACCTTTTTGGGCAGCTAAAGGAATATTCTTGTCCCTTTCTTTCCTCCTAGTGCTCTGTAACGATATAAGAGATCAAATAGTTGGTTTTAAAGTTTCTGTGTTTTAAACAATTTTTTATGATGTTGGTAATGGTGTGTTTGTTTCGGAGCACATTTGTTGCTCTGCACTATTCTTTCTATACATATGGTAATGGGGGAGTAGAGGAGGGGAGAAGAAGAGCAAGGAGAGGCTAACTGGGAAGTAGATTTAACTAGAAAAACATAGTCTGCAAACTGGATATCGATTTATTAGTGCTGTTATGCATCTGGGGATAATCTTCCATTTATGGTTGGATATATCTAGAATATTATCTCAATTTCGATTATTATGCTGGAATTGGGATTTCCCTTGCACTAAGTACTTCATTAAACAAATAGATAAACAAGTGACCTAGCAGAGATCTAATACTATAAACGATTATACCTGGGACACCAATATTACAGTGACTAAAAGACCTAACAGATTAAGGGTATGCTACAGAGATCCATATTTTGGGGTTTTAGATACTCATTTATATTCTATTAAGGCAGTTATGGATGTTTTTAATTATGCACTAGTCACTTTAAAATCGGAAGAAATAAAGTAAAAAACTTGGGTGGTGAATATTCCATACCCCCCCCAGCTGCTAATGCACAATGCACTTTAAAATTACCTCTAAGAAAAAAATGATCATTCGTATGATTGTATGTCTGTTAGGCAAACTCACTAGGTTAAGATGTCTGCCATGGTTTTGCACTAAGTACAGATAAACAAGTGACCAAGCAGAGATCTAATACTATAAATGATTATACCTTGGACACTAATATTATAGTGACTAAAAGACCTAACAGATTAAGGGTGAGCTACAGAGATCCATGTTTTGGGGTTTTAGATACTTATTTATACCCCAGCAAGGTAGTTATAGATGTTTTTAATTATGCACTAGTCACTTTAAAATCGGAAGAAATAAAGTAAAAAACTTGGGTGGTGAATATTTCATACCCCCCCCCAGCTGCTAATGCACAACGCACTTTAAATTTACCTCTAGAATCAAAATGCTCATTCGCATGAATGTATGTCTGTCAGGCAAACTTACTAGGCAAAGATGTCTGCCATGGTTTAGGCACGTAATGCAGATCACTAAATGAGGCCTTCTTTGATTTCTATGTTGCCTGCCGTTCTACCCCCTCCTTTCCCTCTCTACTCCTCCTAGCTTCATGTTTTAAAGTGGTGTATGGTGGAGAGGTTGTTTGTTGTGAAAAAGCGGCGAGTTGGCCGCGAAACGCGTCACGCCTCGAGTGCTGCACTTGGGAGGACCCACATTGGGGTCATACTTTCTACTTTCTGAAATGGATTTCCATGATTTTTAAATATTTTTTCCCGTGTGGATCAATAAAAGAAGAAAATCAACAAAACGGAAAGCGGTTGGTGTGGAGTTTTACTTCCCCCCCCCCTCCTTTGTTTGCTGTTTGGTGGAAATTGGGCAAGCATGGCTTTATGGAGAGTGCAGCTCGACTTGGCTACCCTAAGGTAGAATTGACAATATATATATATATATATATATATATATTTATTTATATTTCTTTTCCCCCTGGATCCTCCTCTCAGGTGGCCAGGGGGAAAGGATATTTAATCTGTCCAAATAATTTGTGGGGGCGCAAATGGGGTTGTGCAATGTTGCACAATGTTTATGTTAATCCTGGCACTCAGGGCCCAAAGGGGACAGGCAATTAAAAGGTTAATGTAATGGACCCAGTTTATATCGGCCAGTGGTCTGAGATATGTGTTAAAGAAGAGGTTAATGGAGCTGAGAACTTGAGTACCGCAAAAATTAACAAAATATCATCTGCTGAGAACCATCTTACATTCGCCTGATGGTTTATCTTCAACAAATAATACCTAAAACAATTAAGCCTTTAACCCAGTGGTCTTCAAACTTTTTTGGACTGGGACCCCCCTGAGCAAAATGTGAGCAGGCCGGGCTCCCCCTAAAATGCCAAATGACCACTAAGTCCAAATAGCTATGAACTATTGCGTGCAGTCGCTGCACTCCGTTCCCAGTATTGTCCCTGGGCTCCCCCACCTTCTCCCATCACAGTCTCTAGGCTCCCTCATCCCACTCCTAGTCCAGACCCTGGGCTCCTGTCACCCTGCCACAGTCCCTGGACTCTCCCCACCCTGCTCCCACCACAGTCCCTGAGCTCCCCTGCACCCTGCTTCCAGCACAGTCCTTGGGCTCCACCCACCCCTCTACCAGCACAGTCCCTGGGCACCACCCACTCCGCTCTGAGCAAAAATCTAGGGCTCCCCAATCCCCCTCCTCCTACCCCACTCACTGCATAGTCCCTGGGCTCCCCCTACCCACACCCTGCGTAGTCTTAGGGCCCCCAAACCTGTCCAAAAACAACTCCAGGGCTCGTCCACCCACTCGAAAAACAGCCCCATGGACCCCTCCTTACCTCGTATAATCCTGGTCCCGTTTCGCAACTGCGCTTGGTTGCAAAAACCCTGGAAACACGCTCTCTGGAAAGGGACATAGATCATGCTTCCAGGGTATCTATTTCATGGGTCAGCCGCTCCCACTGACCCTAGGCATGGCCCCCATCACACTGATCATGTGGGGGTCATGTTAGGATGGGATATGCTCTCTTTTTATTTATTCTTTGTCATTTCAGGCTGGAGGCGCGTGCCCACACAGGAAACAGGGTGTGAGCCCAGTTTGTAGAACTCTGCCTTAACCCAATCACTGAAAATAACCTTAGTTAAGGTGCAGTTAAGTTGCACAGATTTTAATGCAACATATCCCTTGAAATTCAGTGATGTGGAAAGTGATGACCAGCTTAACTCAGCGGTTTCCCGTTATAAAGCCCATGAGCACATACATATAAGAGAAGGGATTCACAATGACATACAAAATGGCATTATGGGGATCATGGTATTATGGGGGACATCAACGGAAGCACAACGAGTTAAGCTGGTCATGACTTCCCACATTTGCTGAATTTCAAGGGTTTTGTTGCGTTAAAGCTGCTCAACGTAACTGCACCTTAACTAAGGTTTTTTCAGTGAATATAGATATTAATACATATATATGTATATATGTATATATATTCAAGGAAAATATTCAACACACCCCCTGAAATTCAGCAAAATCCACCTTAACTTTGCGCCCCCTGTTGTGCTGCTTATGGCCACAATGATGACATCACAGATCACACCACTGATGACATCACTAATTACATCACTGATGACATCACTAATTACATTACAACAGTAACCGGCATTAAGGATGGCCTTCAGCCATGGTAAGTTTGCATGGTCAAATATATCTATCACATTCATGAGTACTAATCATGGCCTTCATTCTTGGACACTGGCCATAGTATTCACCTATGTGCACTGTATATTTTAAAACATTAATAGACCACCAACCCTAGACGTTGGCCTTCATTAGAGGCTACAGCTTTCAGTTGTGTCCACTGTATATTATATACACTGATCAGACACTAGTCATGGACTTTAGCACAATACTGTGCATATTTTGATTGTGCCCACTATATAGTCTGACATATAAATGGTCCTCACTAGCCATGCCCTTTGACCATGAGCAGTTTGTACATCTTTTTCCCATGTCCACTGTATATTTTAAAATGATAAAATGCAATAAGCGATGGCCTTTGGCCATGCCCACTGTGTATTATACAGCACTAACCAGCCACTAGCTATGGCATTCGGCTGTGTCCACTATATATTATATACACTAACCAGCCACTTGCCATGGTCTTCAACACAATACTAGACAGTGGCCACGGCCTTTGGCTGTGCGACTGTATATTCTAACATATTAATGGGCACTAGCTATGAGCTTTAGCGATGGCCACTGACTACAGCTTTCAACGTTGCCCACTGTATGTTTTAAAACAGTGATGGGCTCCTATGCATGGCTTTTAACCATGCACATTGGTATTTTTTAACACTAACCGACCACTAGCTATGGCCTTTGGTACTGGTCAGTGACCCCAGCCTTTGTCATGGCAAAGTCCACGGCCTAAATTGTTATTAAGGTAATCAACCTTTTCATGAGCTAACTTATAAATGATGTTATGTCTAATTACATAATTGATGTAATCCGTTATATTCAATGTAATTGCTGTTGTCACCAGTACTAGCATCAGTTATGTGATTTGTAATGTCATCAGTGTTCTCATACAACATGTAATTAGTGATGTGATCTGTGATGTCATCATTGTGATTCTAGGCTGCACAACAGGGGGCGTGAAGTTAAGGTGGCTTTAGCTGAATTTCAGGGGTTTTGTTGTGTTAAATTCTCACCTTAACTTCCCTGCAACTAATTCTTTTTCCTTGAATTGCAAAAGGTTTTGTTACAATGTATTGGTCACCTTAAAGTCCCTGCAACTAAGGTTTCTTCCTTGAATTTCAAGGGTCTTGTTATTCCATATATTTTTAGAACGCTTCCAGACCACTAGCACAGTCTTCGGCCATGATCAGCGGTGCCCACTGTACATTTTAAAATGCTACCAGACAACTAGCCATGGTCTTCGGATTGCAGGCTTTGAGAACTCACAATGTTTTTAGGCAATGCGCAGTGAGACTAAATGATTTGCCAGGGACCAGACATTTTGGCTAAGGAGTGTGCTCCAAGCGGTACACCCCTTTTCGACGCTGTCATTTTGCTGCACGCTGATTTGATTCCGCCACAGCGCCCATTTCAGCGCACCCTTTTCGGCGCGAAAGCCATTCTGGCGCTGATATTTTGGCACGAGGGATGTTTGGACGTGGCTGATATTGCAGCCACTTCTAAACGCCCTCATGCTAAATAAGATCGCAGGAGTTGCTTTTCATTTAATTAAATTAAATTAGTTAAATTTAAAAAAAAACATATAGCCTTCAACCCTCGTCTGCCAGAGTTCAATGACAAGCATTTAACCACAAGGCCACAATGGCTTGCTGTTTTACAGAGCATCAGGTTTCATACTTAGCCTGTAATTTAATATGTTCAATGATAAAAGGCTAGGTATGAAACTCCTGCAGGCCAGGGTTCTCCAATGGCAGTGTTCAGCATATGTGATTTTTTTTAAATTTCATTTTTTCTGTTTTATAATGTTGCCCAGAGAAGGTGTAGTCCTCTTTTTGAATCTATGTGCTGTTTGCGGGGTAATGTGTGGTGTGAGGGTGTGCATGTCATCTGAGAGGGTGTGCATGCAATGTGTGTGTGTGTGTGTGTGTGTGTGTGTGTGTGTGTGTGTGTGTGTGTGTACATGGTGTTGTGTGTGAGCGATTGTGCATGCAGTGTGCATTTGCTCCGTGATGGCGAGCGTTAGTGTGTGCGCACACGTGTGCACCTGTGTATGTATGTGAGCATTGTGACACATCCAGTGTGAGTTTTCAGTGTGAGTGTGTGTGTGGATGTGTTCATGTCTCAATGTAATTCTGAAGATGCCCATTCAGTTCTTGTTTTTTTTGTTGCGTTTTGGAAATCTGAATGATCATCTTCCAAATAACAAGGGACGTGTGGCATATAACAATATATACAACACATGTAACTTACATGATTTCGCCTGCACCTTTATTTGTTTGGGTGGAATGAAGTAGGGGATCTGTAAGTTGTTGATGCAGTGTAGAATCAGAGGAGGGAAAAAAATATATATGTTTTTTCAGCTGGGAAAAGTGTGAATAAGGGGCTGGATAGGAGTGGTGTCTACTTGCCCCCGCTATTTTCAAAGTCTGAAAGTATCACAAAAGTTTAAGGGAATAATGGGACTGTATGGCAAGCCCCTCCCTTGAGCTGCAAAGAAAGTCTTGTTTGTGCTGGCTCATGTGCGATGGAAGACGCACAACTATTATCAACCCATTGGTAGTGGAGCTCAAAAGACCTTCTTAAAATCATGCAGTGATTGGGTGAATGTTTCCATGACGGAGGCCACATGGGTCAAAGGCATGCCTGTTAAGACTGCATAGTCCAAAACACAGTGCGTTTACCAAACTATACTGTTTTAAATTTAAAAAACAGAAAACTTGAGCCCTGGTCTACCAGAGTTCAAGTACCAGTATTCAACTACTACACCACAATTGCTTAGTGCTTCAGGGTGCATACATTTCATACTTAGCCTACAATTTAATGTGTCCAATTGTAAAAGGCTAAGTATGAAACTGGTGAAAATCCAAACAGCGATATCATTGAAGCATAATGTTTAAGTGCTGCGTCTCACACTCCTAAAGGCAAGGGTTCTTGAAGGCAGCATTCAACACAAATGTGTTTCTTCAGTTTTATAATGTTGCCCACAGATGGTGTAATACATGTTCCATTCTGTGTTTTAATGTTGCAGTAAATAAACGTGCTTCATGTTTAATACATGTTCAATCCTGCAACAACAGTCTAATACATATCCCATCCTGGTTTATAATGTTTCAGTAAATAAATGTTTTTTCACATTTAATGCATATCACAAAATGCAAAGCACCTGCCGGTTTATGCCAATTGCGACCTCTCACGCCAAAACATCCCTATGCCGAGAGGTACAAAATGCAAAATGCCTGCAGGTGCATGCCGTGCCAATTGTGATCTCTCGCGCCAAAAGGTCCCTGCATCCAACTGGCTGCATCTAACTGGGTGTGCCCAAACGGGACCTGCAGTGAAACGTTCGCTCCATAATGGCATGCGTCTAACTGGTCGCGCCGAAATGTCCTGTCCTGTGCTCCAAGTCCCTTGTTTTCTGGTCAGTCTCTTGGTGACTATTGTGAGACATCACACAACCCCAACTAACCACATTCAAGCAGCAGGGAAACAAGAAAAACATTACTGGCTGCAAGAATAACATATGGCCAGGTACTTTCTGCACTCATAGCGAAAATCAAAAGCTGGCACCTATGACTATACGCACAGTGCTGCTTAGCTTCAAAGTGAGCAAGGGGCCGGCCCCCTCAGGCCATGTTGCTCTAAGTGGTTTTGTAAATTTCCCTAATCTGTTAGGTATTATGGCCTGAGGGAGCAAGCCCTTTTTTTCACTTTGAAGCTAAGCAAGGTCAGTCCTGGGTACTTCATGGATGGGAGACCTGGGTCACCAGTAATTTTTCCACCTCAATGTCACTGTAGCTGTAAAAATATCTATTTCTTTTTATTATTTATAAAAGATTGTAGACTTTGAGAACTTGTAATGTTTTTAGTTAATGTCCTGTGCAATTAAATTATTTCCCGAGAATCACACACTTTGGTTAAGCAGCGTGCTACAAGCCCCTTGTTTTATGGCTGGTCTCTTGGTGACTGTTGTCATACAGCGCACAACCCTAACTAACCACATTTAAGCAGCACGTAAAAAAGGATCAGCGGCAAAAATAACATATGCCCAGGTACCTTTGCCCCCATAGCAAAAATCAAAAGCTGGCACCCATGAATATATCCACAAACATATATGTTAAAGTGAAATATACAAATGTAGTTCAATAGACCTACCCCTTAGACGAAAGTGCACTAGACAACATAGCATTGGACTTTAAAAAAAAGTAATGAACACCAGAAAATAACACGGGAGAGGAAAAGTTCCAATAAATATGCTGGCAAATTATACAACGTGCTCACTTTATAAACCCAGCAATCTGTCGTGAAATATGCAGGGGAAAACTAAATCCCAATATGAAACAAGCGCGTGTGGTCTTGTGAGTAAGCGTCTGCGCTGCAAACAATATTACTGAGTAAAATCCTGGTAGCCAAGTACTTGAGCAAGCTTGCCAACCTCAAAAAAACCAAGGGGCTGCGTCCGCCCTTTGAAAAAAAGGTAAGCTGTCTGCCCACATGTGGCCTTTACTGGTTCCATGAAAAGCAGCCACAATCATGGAACTGTAGTAGTGTCCAGGTTCGCAAACTCTCTTGCCATATTGTGGGCAAATACTCTTGACTTACTTTCCTTCTTATCATTTCCCCTCCTCACCCACATGTCTAGCTTTCAAAAATACTCTGCTTTATAAAGCTAACTTGAAAAGTACACATGCCATAGTGTCACTCAAATATATAAATCCTTATAGAACTATGTTAGACAAAAAGTGTACAATTGTGGCATTATTCCACCCACTGTGACTGAGACTACAACTACCAGAATGCAATTCAGCAAAAAGCAAAAAATTGTCTCTGAGTGCCAAAAGTTCAAGGTATGACAGTAGCATGGCTTTTAAAAAAAGAATGCGGATGCCATGCGTTATGAGATATTTAAAACTAAGAAAACACATGGCATTCGGAACTATAGACTGTCTCCCATCCATGCAGTAACTGGGACCGACCTTGCTTAGTTTCAAAACTAGGAAGGATCTAGCCCCCTCAGGCCATGTTTCTCTAAGTAGTCTTGTAATGTGTGCTCATTTATAAGGCAACATGGCCTTAGGTGGCTGACCCCTTCCTCGCTTTGAAGCTAAACAGGGTTTGTCTCAGTTTCTGTTAGTACTGGCATGGGAAACCCACTGTTTCTTTAAAATATCTATTTTTTTATTATTGACTGGGAGACTACAACTACCAGAATGCACTTTCGGAAAAGGCAAAAAATTGTCTTTGAGTGCAAAACTTTCAAGGACTGACAGTAGCAGGTTTAAAAAAAATGCAAATAATTCAGATACCCATTCATGAAGTAACCGGGACTGACCATTCTTAGCTTCAATGCAAGGAAAGGGCCGGCCCGTTTCTCTTAAGCAGTCTTGTAGGTTTAGCTCATTTGTTGGGCAACATGGCCTGAGGAGGCTGGCCTCTGCCTCATTACAAAGCTAAGCAGCGTCTGTCCTGGTTACTGCATGGTGGGGAGACCAGGATGGCAATCATGTCACTTTCACCACTGACATTACTCTAGCTATAAAAAGAACTTTAGAAAAAAAAACAGTTGCTGAGGGCACTGAACTAGACATAGCCTCGGCTATCTGTAGTCCTTTATATCTACAAATATCGGCAAAACAGCTGAAAAAAAATGCTTTCCTGCCCTCACAAATTGCCCCTCTCATCTGTACCAGCTCCCCCCACTCCCCAGATGGCCTCCTGACCTCTCCCCCACAAAACACACTGTTTCTGCGACGCACTTTGCTTTGAGATGGAGGTTACAGAAAGCTTTGTGTTGCAAACTCAGTCCTCCAAATCCCAAATTTCACTTGGTGCCCTCTAGCCACCCCACCTAGCCTGATAGCATTTTCATGCTTTTTGACCTGCAAATGGCTTTTTCCCTGTGTTTCATTTTCACATATGGTCGGCTATAGCCGCAGATATCTCTCGCATCGAGAGAAAAACAAGATGGCAGTCGTTTCATTTCTAAAAAACACCGCTTTAGGGCCACCCTTCCCTGTCAAGTATTTTAAAAACTACTACACCGAATAACCCCAAACCACACATTGATCGAGAGTCAACGCTTCGTGCCCATGTTTTTTTCTGACCTGGTCCAAATCCGTCCAGCTGTTTGGGCGGAGCAGTTTGGCAAAATTTGACCTTGTTTGTCTATGGGAAAATGAATGGGAAGTAGACTGCACTTTTGGACATTTTTTTTTATTTTAATGCTTAATAAATTATTCTTTTTGATTTTAAAGAATCTTTACGAAACTCTGCAGTCAAGGGCGGGTGCCGCAGGTATTTAATCACTTTCGAAATTTCTGCAAAAACCATTACTCAAATCAAAAGCTATTAATGAGAGAATTTTGAGGGGTTTGTATGGGAGTCCAACTCACCTTAACTTTTTCACGGCGGCGCAAGAGAACACTCAGAAGACCGTACTCCGGCCGAATACGGTATGAATATATAACGGGAAACCAAGTTGGACATTTGCAATTACGTGCGGCAATATTACTGACCTTTCAGGAAATTGATTTCCAGTCAATAACTAATTCTGGACTACCAGTGTGACTCATATATTGACGGCAAAAGAAAGCACAAGATCTGAAGACGTTAGGCATAACTACACCGAAGACTCTCTCTGACAACAAAGATTGCCGATTGAATATGTCAATTGTATCAACCAGTATCAACCATTATTAACTTTACGCCCTGATGACGACCTAGATAGGTTGAAACATGTGTTGGCGAGGCGAAAACAAATTTCTTCCTTTTTGAATGCATATCTAGCACATATGTAAAGTGAGACCAAGTTTATCTTATGTATGATTTATGACGAGGCGAAAACCAATTTCTTCTTTTTGAATGCATATCTAGCACATATGTCAAGTGAGACCAAGTTCATCTTATGTATGATTTATTGATTACCAAAACGTGGTTCTTCAGCCTTTTCTTTGTATGCAAACAATACTTTTGCCTTTATGTTGATTGAAATACAGGAATCTTACTCTCTAAACACTTACCAGGTGTCTCTCATATTTACTTATTTCTAAACTTCAAACTCTAGTAAACCAATGCCACATAGATGAGGTATATGTATGTTTGAGCGCAGTCTGTGAGGTAAGCATTGTTTTAAAGTTTTACTTTCATACAGGTGATAGTGGAAAATCACCAGTTTAACCATACGGCTGCAGCCGTCTCGATCACTTTAAAATTTAAAGTAGCTCCTGTTACTTTAGTGGTGCGCACCCACAAACAAAAGGCCCACGTTTTCCACAAAAATTACTAAATTATAGGGAGACTACCACCATCCTATAATATCAGTGAAAAAACTTTAGCTAAGGGCCAGTTAAGGTGAATCAATTCAGTGGGGAAAGAAAAAAGTGAAATTCAGTGAAGAAGCGTTAGTGACGTGAAGTGTTGATTTAATGCAACAAAAACTCTGAAATTGGGCTGGTGTTGGAAGCTATGGCACATTAAAATGAACTGGCAGAGAGTCACATAGAGCATTCTGCCCTGACAGTTTAGACAGGTCATTATTTCAGTGGCTTGTGTTGGGTAATCCCCAAACAGTGGAGGGAATAAGAAACAGGCTCATTTTGCAAGCCCAACAGATTGCTAAAGAAGGTGCTAAAGCAGACATTTCAGAGGATCGTTTTATTGATTTATTTATTTGTATATAGTCCATAGAACATTCACAACATCACATATTAAAATAGTACTTCATACACATATGTCATATGTCATGATACAGTTCAAGTACATAGTTCACAATTCAGTTCACAATAAAAAAAGAAAAAATTCAGCACCATCGAAATTCAAGATTCAGAGCCCAAATCGGACCAAAAGCCAAGTAAAATAAAAGGAACTGAGTACACCTGCCAAACAGATACCAATACCACTGCACTACAACTAATAACCAAAAGTCCAACACCCATCAGGAAAAGTGAACAAAGATATGTGTTCTGAGAGAACCACCCCAACGGACTTAAAACCTAAAAGTCTCTTAAATAGAGATTTGATTAAAAACAGCGAGGGCACCACCACTTGTGCCCTCAATAAATACATACATATTAAACCAATGTGGGGTGGGAACGTGTTAACACCCACACAATTAAAAGGTAAGGACAGGAGAACTTAATAGCTCATTGTGTACCATTGAAGGCACTACCATCCGAACCCTTGGACTAAGTTTCATTAGCTGACTTTTCTCCACTATCGTCAGCGAGGCTTGTGGCCACCAAACATCATACACGAAATAAGGCAAGCTTAATACTTTCGGATTCTGCATTTAGAGAGTAATTCTAAAAATCCTCTTCTTTTATCGCTCGTAACCGTGTACAAAACTCCCTAGAGCAGTCATATATGTGACTCCAAGTTTTTTAAACTTGGTGAAGACATGTCGAGGGGTTTCAAGCGCCCCAGGAACGTTACATATATGACATAAATATACAACATATTCTGTCCGCTTCCGGGATTTTAAGCCTGGCACCATAGAATATAAGAAGCAGTAGTTGGTTAGTACGCTGTTTCAGATAAAATGAGTGCATTGCTGGACACGGGCATTGCCTCAAATATTTTTGTGTTTGGAAGTTGGTGTGTGTCACGTTTACAGCATACTTATAGTTCTTAAGGGTGGACAAATGCAGGTAATTATTTGTCCAATCCCACTTTATTTTTAAACAATTGATTCAAGTAATGTGTCCTCGTGCCTCGTTTAAAGTCAAGGCACCATCCTATCTGCTCATATATTTGTGCCATAATTGTGCCAAATTCAGTTTCACGTTGTCCGTTAAGGCCACATTACATCTCACTTAAGGTGGCAAGTAATTTACATTGTGTGTACGAATTGGATTTCATATGCAGTAGATCATGTCGCGTTATAAGGTGCCCTTTCAAGGATAACAACCCTAACTCCAGTCAAAGGTATTCCATCGGGGTGGAGGCACTCAATTTTAATACTCGTTTCCAAAAGTGGCCTTTGAGGTTGTCTAACCACCTGTAATCAGTCATACAAAGCGACTCCAATCCATACAGTATCGTAGGGTGGCAAAAACATTGAGAGTAGAGCGCTATAGTTCCATCAAGTTTATAGCCCGCAGTGTTGGCCGAAAACAATCTTATTAAGGCCATTGACTGCCGGGCCATCATACACTTTGCATCTTTAAAATCCTAATAAGCCCTATTAACACTCACCTCAAGCCCCAGGTACGGGTACGAATCCACATAGTAAATCCTACCCAGGCTGGTGTCAAATCTCATATGCTTTATTCTTTTGGACAATATGGTCATGAACTTGGTTTTACCAAGGTTAATTGTTAAATAATTATCTCCAGACAACCCCACCAAGGTTTTGAACATAGCCCAAGTGCCCAGCAAGGTGAAATTAAACATAATCAAATTGTCTGCATACAAAAAGTGCAAATTGGCTGCATTGTATCACCAAGGGTGGCACTTATGTATTGTTGGGTCCCCTATGTGTGCAATGTTCAACTTTGACAAAACAAAGTGGAAAATGAAAAAATAAAAACAGGCCAAATCACCCTTACTTTTTAATTTTACCCTCCACTTTATAAAATATTTAAATGCATTACAATGCAATCTGCCTGATTTTAGGTGCTAAACTTACCTTAGTTCCCACTGCACATCCCATAAACACACTGAGGATATCTCACATGACATCACTGATGTTATCACATGTGACATCACTTATGATATCATTAGTGACATCACTGGTACAGCATGTAAGAGAGATGAAAAATGTAAAGGGTGTGTTTCTGCAGATAGGTGTGGATTCAAGTGCAAAGCTTGGTTGGAGTTTGTATTGGAAAATACTGTCCATTTACAACCTTGGAATTCGTACACACTATCTGTGTTGAATGTATATACTCCTATGTCCCGTCCCCTTTCCTCCATACTTGTGGGACATTCCGTCCTTCGGGACGGGACCGTAGCACTTTTGTTGAAAAGCATCAAAAATTACAAATGTATGTCCTTCTTCTCTTTTTATGCGGGGTACCGCACTCGCCCAGAACCCCGCCCTCCTGAGCTCCGCCCTTCAGTCCTTTTCTCCGCACGGTCGGGGCTGGACGCACTTGCATGACTGGGAAATTTTTTCTTGTTCCCGTTGTCCTTCTCTCCTGCTCCGGTTCTGCGGTCGCTTAGTCCTCTGTCTATGCCGGAGCGTCTGGGATTTGTGTCCAGATCTTCATGTGACTGTTGCTTCGCTAGGGCGGATCCCCATTCTTTCTGCTTGGAGTGTCTCGGGCCAGACCACTGCAGGGACTCGTGCTTCTACTGCGATTCCCTTTCCATCCGGGCACTCCAACACTGCCTTCTTCGGTGGGAGGATGTCTTTCAGCATGTTCCTCCACCCCATCTTCAGCTTTTCATTGACAAAAAGAAGAGACGCCCAGTAAGTTGCTTACTTTTTAGGGCATCCCGGCCGAGGGCCTGCTTCCTGGGGTCTCCATGGGCCGGGAAGGGCTTGAGCAGTTCTCTACCAGGGTTTCTCCTGAGGTGCCTCACGATCCTATTAGGCGTTCCAGAGTTTTCTCTGAGGGTTCCTGTCGGACCTGCCAAAACTGGACCACACCGGGGTTCGCTCCGAGGTCTCAGTTTCTGGATCTTTCCACACAGATACTGTGGTACGCCCTGAGGCCTCCTTTTCTGGAGCTTTCTGTACCAAGCCACGGCTTGAGGCCCCTCACGAGGGAGCTACACATAGAGGTTCCTCTTTTTTGAGGATTAGGGCCCTCATTACGACCCAGGCGGTAATTTACCGCCTGGGTCGTACCCTTACCACCATGGCGTAAACTATGTTTACGCATGGTGGTTGGCGGATTTACCGCCCCATTCCAAGGTGAGTGGGGCGGTAAATCCCCATTTCCTATTTTACCCTTCCCCATTCCCATTTTCGCCCCATAGGGCATAATGGGAATGGGGAAAGGAGATAATTACGGCACCGTAAATTACGGTGCCGTAATTATCGCCAAGGACCCTTTGCGGCATGGATTTTAACGGCTGCAAAAAGCAGCCGTTAAAAGCCATCCCGCAAAGGGTACCTTGTAATCAGGCGTTAAGGGTCGGCGCCGTTTACAGCGCCGTAAACACCTTAACGCCTGAGTCAGAATGAGGGCCTAGGTCTGTACCAACAAAACCAACAAAACCCAGAGACCTGCTCCTAGGGTCTTGTCTGTAAGGGTGATTCCTCAGCATTCCCATGCTTTGGGTCGCAGTGATACTGGTTCTGTTGAGGGGGCAAAGAGGGCGGTCATAGACCGTAACTCCTCTATTACCAGCTTTGCCAAGGCTAATCCTCAGGAGGCTAATTTTGGGGCTACCTCCAAGATGTCCAGTAAACATCCGGGACCCCCCAGTACCGGCTCTGCCGAGGATCCTTGTGTCAAGGCTAAGGTGTTACATCCGCTGACCAGCCTGAGGAGACCTTTGCCTCATCTACACATGTGACGCAGTTCTCTTCAGGCATCGACAAAATGGCGGCCCAACCCTCATGGTCCACGACGGCCATTTTGGATTCCTTCCTTACACCTACATTTATAACGTTTGGTGCTGGGAGTATTTCTTTTGGGCTGAGCAGCCTTCTCTGCGTCACGTGGATGACAAAAAACTGTTCCGCCCTTCTTTCAACTGGCATGCGTGGGCGCCACTGCTTGATACTGTCTCGTTCCCTCCTGCTTCCGCTCCACTGTTCTATTGGACCTGGCCGGTGGTGGACCCTCCTGACAAATATCCTCTCTGCGTTTGTGGGGGTATGCCCCTTACAAGCAGCCTCTTCCTCTTCCAACGCATAAACCCTCAGTGAGGATGAGTTTTTTGGGAAGTTTCAGATGTTCATGCATTCTGTCCTTATGAGGACGTATTTCAAGCGCCTGCTAAGGAAAATGTACCCTGAGCTTCCTGTTCCACCCCCGGCACCGGCGGTTCTGATTCAGATTCTGGTGGTGCCACACCCTCCGCCGCTTCCTTCTACCATCTCTTCTTCCTCTGCCCCGTTGTCTCTTATAGAGAAGACACCGGTGGACCGTGACAAAACTTTAAAACCTGAAGGGGTAGGCGTGGGGGACCAGTCTTCTGTTCCCGCCTCATTGAATGAGCTTCAAGCGGATCCGAACAGCGATGAGCAGCCTCACTCGGTGAGAACATTCCATGACCGGGAGGGGCTTGTGTAGCTCTGTTACCAGGGATTCCCCTGAGGTGCCCCAAGGGCCTAATATGTGCACCAGAGTGTTCTCTGAGGGTTCCTCCAGACGACCTGCCAAAATCGGACGTCGTTCAGCCCAGTTCATCTGTGGCTCTGGATACCGGGGTTTGCCCTGAAGTCTCCATTTCTGGAGCTTTCCACAATGATACCGGGATACGCCCTGGGGTCTCCCTTTCTGGAGCTTTTCACACTGAGCCATGGCTCGAGGCCCCCCTTGAGGGAGCTATTCGCTCCGGGTTAAAACCTGAGGTTCCTCCTCTTGGGGCTAAATCCAGTACAGACAGAGTTGGGTGTTACCGGTTCTGTTGAGGGGGCTAAGAAGGGGGTCAAGGACCCCAGGCATTCTAGTACCGGCTCCGCTGAGGTTCCTCCACTTGAGGCTAATTCTGGGACAGTTCCTAAGATGTCTAGTAAACATCCTAGATCTGCCAGCAGCGACTCGGCCGAGGATTCTTGTTTCAAGGCTAAAGTATTTCTTATGTTCACTGACTCCCCTGAGGAGACAGTTGCCTCACTTTCTCCAATGACGCAGATGATCTCAAGTTTTGACAAAATGGCGGCCCAACATTCTTGGTCCACGGCTGCCATTTTGGATACCTCCCTTACACCAAAGTTCACAATGTCTGGTGCGGGGAGTTTTTCTTTTGGCGCCGAGCAGCTTTTCCACGTTATGTGGACAGCAAAAACCTGTTTATCGGTCCTGGCGAAAGCTTCAGCTAAGGGCCTTTATACACAGTGGTCAGGGTCCCAGACTGGGTACTTCTCTGGATTTAGGGGGTTTCAGGGTCGCCATGCACGCCGGTCTGAAGCTCTGATTGGTTGCCCTGCCGAAAGCAGCAACGGATAGGTGGTCGGTTTTTCTCTCGGCCATCAGCCTCTTCTACAGGGACAGGTAGTCTCCCTGCCGACAAATTATCCAAATGAAATTTTTTGTCGGTCGCATGAGACTCTGGTGGGAGGACGAATCTCGTCTCATCTGGAGGCTTGCCAGACCATCACCGAAGACCGGTGGGTTTTGTCCATCGCTCAGGCAGGCTTTTGCTTGTCCTTTTCCATTACCCCACCCTTCAAACCTCCTTTGCAACAGATCAGGACGCCCTCCCCCAGAGCCGAGGTACAGGAACTTCTAGACCTTAGAGCGGTGGAACCAGTTCCCCCTCAGGGAGCAAGGGGGGGTGGCTATTACTCATGTGTGTTTCACAGTGCCCAAACCCAACAAGGCTGGCCTGCGCACTATCCTCGATGTTTCCCAGTTCAATCTATCTTTTCCCCATGAGAAATTCAAGATGATCATGCCATGCCAAATAAAGTTCTTTCTTCAGAAGGGCGATTGGCTCAGTGTGGTGGGGCTCCAGGATGCGTACATGCACATTCTGATTTGGACCCCCCATGGGAAATACCTGCGGTTCTCCGTGGGTGTAAAACAATTTCAGATTTGAGTACTCCTTTTGGTCTCAGCTTAGTGAGACGCACCAGAGACTCCTCCGAGGGCCCCGCAGCGATAATGCCAAAACTGTATCTTCTTCCGAGGTTCCCTGTTTGGGGCTAAGGTTGAGCCCAGTTCTGCTGTGGCTCTGGATACCAGGGTTCGCCCTGAGGCTTCTGCATCGGGAGCTAACTGTACCGAGTCTCCACTTGAGGCCCCTCTCGTGGTGGCTATATGGACCGGGGTTAAACCTGAGGTTCCCCTTCTAGGGGCTAAATCATACACCAACAGAATTGAGGGTCTTGGCTGTTAGGTATATCCCTCAGCCTTCCCACGCGCACGGCATAGTGATACCAGTTCTGTTGAGGGTGGCAAAAGAAAGTGGTCACACAAAATAGGCCTTCCAGTACCAGCTTTCTCGAGGATCCTCCACTAGAGGCTAATTCTGGGGCAGTCTCTAACGTGTCGAGTGTACACCCTAGATCTGCCAGTACCTGCTCTGCCGAGGTTCCTTGTTTCAAGGCTAAGATGGCACGCAAGGCACCAAACTCCCATGGGGAAACTATTGCCTCACTTGCTCCTATGACGCAGTTCCCCCCAGGTGTGGTCAAAATGGTGGCTCAACCTCTGCAGACCACTGTGGCCATTTTGAATACCTTCCTTACAGCAACAGTGTAGTTCGTGTTCGCATGGACAATTTGGTGGAGATGTTTTACATCAACAAGCAGGGCGGCACCAAGTCTCCTCTCCCTGTAGATCTTGCCATACAAAATTTGGACTGGGCCATCCAGCACATTGTTTGGCTCCAGGCTGTACACATCCTGGGTTACCTCAATGGGGCTGCAGATTCACTCAGTCGCCAGTCGGCATCTGTTACGACTGAGTGATGAACAGCAATGTCCTCTTCAAAAATGTTGAGGTCACTCAGTGGGTCACTCCAGAGGTGGACGTCTTTGGAACTTCTTCAAGCAAGAAACTGCCTCTTTATATGTCCAGGGACAGGTTTAGACCGTCCCCCGTGAGAGACGCCCTCGAGATCTCGTGGGACAACATGTAAGCTTATGCTTTTCTTCATTGCCTCTTATCATCGGTCGCTCAGTAAGCTCAGGAGCACATCAAACTGCACTCTCCTGTCCAAGGCTCCTTGGTGGCCCGTCCGATTCTGGTTTTCAGAGCTACAGCATCTGTCGGTACCTCCCGATCAGATTGCTGCAGATTCCACCTGCTTCACCAGAGCATTTGCCAAATGTGGCACCCCTCCCCACAATCGTTCAGCTTGGGGGGCCTTGGGCCTCAGTTTAGATAGTTAACACAGTTCGATCTGTCCGAGGACAATGTGCGCATTATCCAAGGGGCCAGGAAGCCTCCTGCGAGAGCTTAGTACAGGAGCAAATGACTCCGGTTTTGCCATTGGTGTTTAGCTAAACAGCTCAATCCCAGACAAGCTTCGGTCGACACCATTCTATCTTTTATGTCTCATCTGGCCATTTCTGCCATCCATGTTCTGTTATGCAGAACCTACGTATCCACTACTGCGGCCTATCTGTCCTCGAACAGCTGTTCACTTTTATTGACTAATCCATTCACCAAAGGCATTTTGCGTGTCTCTTCATCTCTTCCCGCAGGGGCGTTATGCTATAAGCTATTTGAACCCATGGCCACTATCTATCTATCTTAAGTACCTTTCTTGCAAGGTTGCTGTCTGATCGCAATACCCTCGGCAAGGCGAGTAAGTGGGCTTCAAGCTCTTTCCGTGAAGCATCCATTCCTCACTTTCCACAAGGATGAGGTTGTGCTTCACTCTCATCCTTTCTTCCTGCCTGCCTAAGGGGGTTGCCGATTTTCATTTGTGCCAATCTGTCTCCTTTCCTGTCACATTTAGGAGACGTGAAGGGGAAATCAGATTGCAAAACAACTATTCCCCGTTGGATTGACTCATGTTTTTCAGTAGCCTAAAGCATTCAAGGTCTTCATCCATCGAAGAGTATTCATACACATATAATCTATGGCAAAGCGACTGCTGTTGCCTTCCAAAGTGTGTCTCATAGGAGTCCATCGCCCATGCGGCTTTGTGGGCCTCCCCATCGGCTTTACCTGAGCTCCAAGGCTGATGCCCAATTTGGCCAGGATGTTTTTAAGAACTTATCCCTGTAAAGAGGTTTTTCCATCCACCCGTACTACCTATGGTGTGTGCTTGGGAATCTCCCACAAGTATGGAGGAAAGGGGACAGGACTTAGGAGTATAACAAAGTTACTCACCATAGTGGCTACCTTACTCCTAGTCCATAGTTCCCTTTCCTCCATACGCCCGCCTGCCGTCCCCCCTAATAAGTATCCTCTATTATTGCTTAAATGGTCTCAAACCTGTCGATAGAAAAGGACTGAAGGGCGAAGCGCTGGGCAGAGCTCAGGAGGGCGGGGTTACGGCTGTGTACAGTGCCCTGTGTAAAAAGAGAAGAAGCACAACATTGTTTTAATGCTTTTTAACAAAAGTGCTCCGGTCCTGTCCCGAAGGATGGAATGTCCCACAAATATGGAGGAAAGGGGACTATGTACTAGGAGTAAGGTAGTCACTACACTGAGTAACTTTGTTATTTATCATGATGAGATACTCTAGTACCTTTATCACTCTGTTCTAAAAAAAAAACAGTCCCCAATGTAAAGTTGACATGTTTGTAGTGCAATTATGACTTTGCACCAGCCCACCAAAGAAAACAGCATACATGAGAAGGTACAGCTGCCAAAATCAGTAGCTACATATAACAGGCAACTCAAATGGTAGGCCTTGTTCATGTCAAACGGTAAATGTTAGGGTAGGTGGCCTGCAAAGGTCAACCTTGTTGAAAAACACTTTCATGTTGCAAGGATACATGGTTGTCTTGACTAGCATAACTAATGTACTGAACGGATGAAAGTTGTTTTGATTTTAGTAATGGGGTTTGAAGCCTGCATTTTGCTACATTTTTTGGACCACGACTCCCATGATCCATTACTATTGTCTTTGCTGATAGCACTAGTAGAGGTTATAATGTAATAACTTTGGAGATTCAAAGGTTGCAGATTCCCGCTGTATTGAATCTGATATTGTATGTTGCTATATGCATGACCAACTTTCTGTAGTTATCCTACCATTATTTACAATGCTTGGCAAATGTTTTTGAACCTTAATCAAAACAGGATATATTACATCTCTGCTAGATGCACCCAAAATCTTCAAATACAGTTAATAATGTTTCCCCATGGCTTGTACTTACAAGTAAGGTCATTGAGGAGGTCACAGACATTGTCATGCCTTCTCTGGCGGCATGTGACATCCTAATTTATGTCGTATGTGATGTCATCAGTGTGCTTAGGGACTGTGCAATGGGGGCCTTATAGATAAGGTGGCCTAGCTTCCAACCCAAATTCCAGAGATTTTGTTGCATTAAATCAGCACTTTAACGTCACTTCAACTAAAGATTGTTTCACTGAATTTCAAGGGTTTTGTTGCACTGAACTTATTCACCTTAATTGCCCCTTTTTTCACAAAATGTCAAAGATTTTCTTGTGATATGTCTTCAACCACCTGTAATTCTGCCCTTCTTCTATTTGATAACATAAATAATGTAATATTCTTTGTTATCAATATGTGTTCATCAGCTATGCGACATGGGTTTTTTCAAGTATTTCATTTTGTTTGTCCACTAGATAAGAATATATTACTGATTGGGTACTCGGACGAGGAAGACGGATGTGGGGGTAATGACATTGATTACTGTTTGGGTACTAGGGTGAGGAAGAGGAATGTGGGGTAATGACATGGATTACTATTAGGGTACAGGCATGAGTAAGAGGGATGTTGGGGTTATGACCTGGGTTACTATTGGTGCATTGGGATGAGGAAGAGGAATGTGGGGCTAATGACATGAACTATTATTGTGGTACTTTGACGAGGAGGAAGGATGTGTATTTGTATTTTATTATATTTTATATAGCGCTTTTTACCAAAGCGCTTCACAAAGAACAATCAGCAGTACAATAAAATCAGCATAAAGAATTGTGTTCAAGGTCAGCCAGTAACAATAAGACAGGTGACTGAATTAAGTGACTTTTTAAGGAAGAGCGAAATAGAGAGTAGGAGGTCATAGAGTGGAGAGATAGAGGAAGGAGATTCCAGTGAAGAGGGGCAAGCAATTGAAAAGATCAGAAGCGAGATTGTGTACAGGGGGCACGAGGATCAGTAAGCAGGAAGAGTCCAGCAGAGCGGAGAGCTCGAGGAGGAAAATAGATAGAATGAGAGAAGAGAAGGGAGGTAATCTGGAGCAAGACCATAAAGAGATTTGAATACTAGACAAAGGAAATTGAATTTGAGCGTAGAATGAAAGGAAAGCCATCCAAGGGAGTCAAGAGAAGAGAAGATTGAGTCACAATAGCAAAGTAAACAAAGTGAGCGAATGGCGGAATGATAGATTGATCTAAAAGGGGCTAGGCGAGAGCGAGGAAGACCAAAAAGTTGAACAGAGCAGTAGAAAAGCAGAGAAAAGATTAGTGAAGAAACCAGGAGCTTAGTGGCATGAAAAGTAAGAAAAGGTCGAATTTTATGAATATTCTAAAGGTGAAAACGACAGGCACAAGAGGTGAGTGAGATATGATGGGTGAAAGAAAGAGTCAAGGTAAAGTCCGAGATTGCGGGCAGTAGGGGAAATCAACAGATTTGAGGGAGGAAAGAGGATAGAGGGAGGAGACAGAGGTGGAAGAACATTGGCGGAAAGAAAAGAACTTCAGTCTTTCCGGTGTTTAAGGTGAGAAAATGAGAAGTCATCCACATGCCATGTCATGTCATGTGGGCGTAATGACATGGGTTACTATTGGGGTACTGGAACGAGGAAGAGGGATGTGCGTGTAATGACATGGATTCGTTTTGAGGTACTGGGACGAAGAAGAGGATTTTGGGGATATGGACATGGACTACTATTAAAGTACTGGGACGAAGAAGGGGAATGTGGGTGTAATGATGGATTACTATTGGGTTACTGAGAGAGGAAGAGAGAAGTGGAGGTAATGACATGAAGAAGGAAGTTGTATGTCTGGGTGATGACATGGTTTACTATTGGGGTACTGGGACTAAGACTAGGGATGCAGGGGTAATTACATGGATTACTATGGGGATACTGGGATGAGGAAGAGGGATGTGGGCGTAATGACAAGGGTTACAATTGGTATTTGGACGAGGTAGAGGGATGTGGGGGTAATGCAGGGAAGAGGAAGAGGGATGTGAGGGTAAAGACATGAATTACGATTGGGGTACTAGGATGATGAATAGAGATGTTGGGGTAATGCCATGGTTTACTATTGCGTTACTGGGGACAAGGAAGAGGGATGTGAGGGTAATGACCTGGATTACTATATGGCTAGTAAGATGAGGAAGAGGGAAGTGGGGGTAATGACAGGGACTAAGAAGAGGAATGTGGGGCTAATGACATGGATAACTATTGGAATACTGCGATTAGATAGAGTAATGTAGGGATAATGACGGATTACTATATGGGTACAGGCACAAGAAAGAGGGATATGGGGTTAATGACAATGATTACTTTGGAGTACTGGGAAGAGGAAGGTGGATGTGTGGGTAATGACATGGATTATTGTTTGGGTATTGGGACAAGGAAGAAGGATTTGAGGGCAATGACATGGATTACTGTTGGGGTACTAGGACGAGGAAGAGGGATGTGGCGGTAATGCCATAGATTACTATTGGGGAACTGGGATGAGGAAGGGGATGGGGGGGGTAATGACATGGATTACTATTAGGTTACTGGGATGAGGAAGAGGGATGTGGGGGTAATGATATGGACTGCAGTTGGGTTACTGGGACATGGAAGTTGAATATCGAGGTGATGATATGGATTCCCATTGGGGTACTAGGACGAGGAATGGGAATGTGGGGATAATGACGTGGATTACTATTGGGCTACTGTGACAAGGAAGGGGGATTTAGGGGTAATGCCATGTATTACTATGGGGTACTTGGATGAGGAAGAGGAATGTGGGGCAATGACACTGATTACAATTGGGTTGCTAGGATCAGGAAGAGGGATGTGGGGGTAATGATATGGATTGCTGTTGGGCTACTGGGACATAGAAGTTGGATGTAGGGGTGATTATATGGATTACTATTGGAGTACTGGGATGAGGAAAAGGACGTGGGATAATGACAAATTACTATTGAGGTACTGGGATGAGGAAGAGAGGAGTAGGGTAATAGCATGGAATATAATTGGGGTACTGGGATGAGGTATGAGAATGTTGCGGTAATGGAGAGATGTTCATGGCTGACAAGCCTTCACTGTTAAGTCACGTAAAACGTCCAATCAAAACATGCTATTGAAAATATGCATCTGCACCACTCGATCTTCTGTTGTGCACTTTCTATTTAATGTCATGAACCAAATAAAAGCTTTTAAAGCAAACCCAACAACCCGAAACAATAGCCCTCTAATTTTACATTAATTTTGGACATCATCCCTGTAATTTATTTTTATAATCAAATCCGGGATTGCTTCTCAAATTAACTTCAAATGTGTATCTTCTCTCTAACTAGCAGTTACTGAGCTTGCCACATCTCTATTTTAAATGTGTCAAGTATTTACTGTTTTCTTTTGCCACTTGAAAACAAATTGGGATTCAGATCTAGATCACAGAAAAGAAATGCTTTAAAAAATATCTACACTATCCCAAGGCCCCAAACCTTCACAAATCATCTTCTCTTAAAATGCCCACCTGCTGCCCAGTCTCACAACTACCCTACTCAAACCCTGTCTGTCATTTTAGGACAGTTTGAAAAAAAAGAATTCTAGATCTGACTCTTGATCTGCATAATGGCGTATTTTCAGGAATTAAAAGTCTTGGATTCAGCAATGCTTCATAGGAGATATGACTAACATGTTGCGTCCAGGGGCCTCCTAGTTTTTGCCAAATTTAGATCAACCACTACTGGATGGATTTATGCCAAACCAACAAAGGATTTCCTTCAAGCTTTTTGTGCCCAACTTTTTTATTTGGCGAAAATCCATCCAGCAGTTTGGGCTGAGCATGTGAGCATTAATTGGACATTTTCCCTTGGGAAAACCAATGCAAAAAGTGACCACCCTGCCCGTTTTACCCTTTATAACTTTTGAACCGTAAAACGCAGTTGTATGACAATTTTCAGTTTTCGGCGGCCTGGGCCAGACATCTTGTTTATTTATTGGGCATTTGTATGGCACCTTTACACAAGTGTTTCCAACTGCCACAAGACAAGATGGGTGTTGGGGACATGGGAGAAAAATAAAAAACGATTATATTAGCCTTGTGACAATCCTACAGTACAAGTGCATGACAAGGGGGTAAATGCAGGGGGTAGAAGGAGAAGTGCATGAGTGGGGTTTCCAAGGGAAGGGTTGGGCAAGTGTTGGGAGGGCCAATGCGGCAAGAGCCAGGGTTAGAGGGGGAAGGGAGGATGAGTGCGGCAGACAGGGAGGACCAGTTGGGCTAGACCGGGAAAGGGAGCCCCAGGGCGGTGCTGGCAAGAGATGCTAGGGGTCTGGTAGCGGGTAGTCTGGCCCCTGTATGACTCTGAAGGGACCATGCCCCAGTCGCAGCGGCTGAGGGAGAGTTAGCACAGGAAGGGGAAAGGGAAGGAAGAGGAGAAAATGAAAGTCTTGAGGTGTTTCCGGAACTTAAGAAGATCCGGCTCAAATCTGAGAGGGGCAGGTAGGCCTTTCAAGAGGGAGGAACCAGCAGAGGAAAGGGATCTACCTCCCACACTCTGCTTGGAGAATCATTTAACCTGCAGAGAGTTGGAGCCAGAGGACCGAAGGGCTCTGGCCGGAAGGTATTTAGGGAGGGAAAGCTGGATGTAGAGAGGTCCCAGGCCCAGACAGCCTTGTGGATGATGCAAAGGGTCTTGAATTTGATCTTTGTGGTTACCGGGAGCCAGTGAAGAGATTTTAGGGCTGGAGATATGTGGTCCCTGGGATTCAAGCCAAGGATAAGTCTTGCAGTCCTATTCTGGATTAGTTGAAGTGGGTGAAGGGAGGAAAGAGGCAGGTTGAGGAAGAGCTTTTGCAGTAGTCCAGCCTAGAAAGAACTAGGGCTCTGGAGATGTTGAGCTTCTGGGGGAAGGTGAGGAAAGGTAGAATACCCCTTAGGAGTTGCATCTTAAAGTTGGACTTCTTTGCAATGTGTGGAGAGAAAGAGAAAGATGAGTCAAAGATGATCCCAAGGTTTTTTGCCTCACAAGTGGGTGAGGACAGGGGACCCAATGAGTCTGGTCAGAGAGTGCGGGGGAACAGTGAGCAGGCTTCCCTGTGATAAGGATATCCGTCTTACTGGCATTAAGACAGAGATTATTGACAGAGCACCATGCCTGAATAGCAGTGAAGCAAAAACAAAGAGGTGATGGCTGGAAGGTTTAGACTGAATCTTAACCACTGGCATTGCTCGGGGCAACCCTCCAGACCATCGTTCTTCGCCTGCCAAGCCATTACAGAAGGGGAAAGACCATATGCAAATCAGGCTTGGTCCCACCCCAAAAGGGGAAGTCCAGCCCGAACTGCTAGGTCACATCATTCAATCTAAACCTTCCAGCCATCACCTCTTTGTTTTTGCTTTGTCACCCCGAGTGGGACGGGTATGCCCAGACGTGGGTCCCGTGCCTGCTGGGCCTAGAGATCGAAGCAACTCCTCACTGATGAGCCCCAACAAGGGTGAAACATGTTTGAGGATGCTCGTGGTCTCGTGCAGAAGGGATGTGACCTAGCAATTCGGGCTGGACTTCCCCTTTTGGGGTGGGGCCAAGCCTGATTTGCATATGGTCTTTCCGCTTCTGTAATGGCTTGGCAGGCGAAGAACGATGGTCTGGAGGGTTGCCCCGAGCAATGCCAGTGGTTAAGATTCAGTCTAAACCTTCCAGCCATCACCTCTTTGTTTTTGCTGAATAGCAGTGAAGCAATCAGGTATGAGGGAGGAGAAGTAGGTAGATTATGGCAGCTTGAAAGAGCTTTCTTTCTTCACTTTCTTCGTTGCTCTTTTTCACAGTGGATTGGTTTAGTGTTTGTCTGTGTGAAGTTTTGTGTTTGTGTATGGGCTCTAATAGGAATGGTGGTTATTTTCTTTTTTGGAATTTATTTTAATGTTTACGTATACTGCAAGTGTCAAGTGTAGGATTTGTTGGATTATAATATATGCTTTGAACTATATACTTATTGAATTGTGGTTAAATTGAGTGTTTCTGTTCTTGATATACACCAAAACCCTTGTATCACATTGTGATGGAATGTATTTGATGACATGCTAATAAAAAGATTTGGAAAAAAAAGAAAGAGAGCTGTGTGGCATGTGCATAACACTAGAAATGAGGGGAGAAGGTGGAGATCAGGTGAGCGAGAGGGGCCAGGTAGATGTTGAAACGTGATGGTGATAGAGGGTGGCGTGGAGGTGAGAAAAGGCCCTGTTTGCAATTGGGATGGTCTTTTTGAAAGGAAGGAGGTTAGCCACGCCAGTGCACTGTCCATGATGCTTAGGGTATCATGGAGACAGTTTATGTGGATGGAGTGGTTGAATGTGTCAAAGGCAGAAGAAAGATCGAGGAGGATCAGAACAGAGGGAGTGTTTGAGTCCAGATTAGAGTGTAGGTCTTAACGGGTGTTCAGGAGAGCAGTTTGCGTTGTTCTGGATGCCCTGATACCGGACTGTTGGTCGTGGAGGCAGCCAGCCACTTCGGTGTGGAGGGTCAGTTGGGGGGATGACCAGCTTCTCCATGAGTTTGCCCAAAAAAGGGGTGCTCGAGATAGGGCGATAATTAGCCAGGCAAGAAGGGTCAGCAGACGGCTTTTTTAGGAGAGGATGCACAAGAGAGTGCTTAAGGGGTTATGGGAAGGAGCCAGTGGCAAATGAGTGGTTGCAGAGGTCAGCCAAGGCTGAGGCGAGAGAGGAGATGTTGTCCTTGATGGTTCTGGAGGAGGAGGGGGCACTTGTTTAGAGGATACTTTCATAGAATGGATAACTCTAGAGATCTCCTCTGGTGCAATGAGGGAGAAGAAGGAGAGTGCGGGGGTTGCAGGAGGGGATCCAAGGTAGGCAAGTGAAAGGGGAGTTTTAAGGGGTGCAGATGACAGAGAATAAAGGATGTCCATCGTTTTGAGGAGAAGTGGGTGGCCAGTGGCGAGCAGGGCCTGGGAGGGAGGAGGAGACTGCGATAGGATTGGCAAGTTCCTTGCATATTTTAAAGAGTTCAGCCATGTTATTGGTGGCTCCAGAGATGCAAGCTTGGACATGGGGTAGATGGTGAAACAAAATTTCCGATGGAGTCGTCAGCAGGCCACTTTGTCAGGGGATGGGCTAGAAGCCTGCCACTTCCGCTCAGTAACTTTGCACTTGCGTTTCAAATCTTCCAGTCAGAGTCATATCAAGAGTTGCATTTGGAGGCAGGCTTCATGCAGATCCTCATGACTGGGGCAAGGATGTCCAGGATGTTAGAGGTAGAGAGATGGAGGTTAGATAGAACAGAGTCAGAAGGATAGTCAAATGAAGTGGGGTAGAGGAGGAATGAAGGAAGAGGCAAAAGCAGCGATTGACACACGCTTCATCGGTCGAATGACGGAGAAGAAGACTGGCAGTGCAGGCTGAGGCATCATCAGGGGTCAGGTGAGGTCAAGGGGGAAGAGAGGAGAGAGTGGTCAGACCAGGAGACAGGGGGGTAGTAAGAGGGTTGGAGAGAGGGATGCCTTTTGAGATGCGATCATCCAAGGTTTGTTCCGCAGAGTGGGTTGAGCCAGAGGGAAGGATAGGGAGGGAAAGAGTGCCACAGAGGTCATAAAAAAGAGAACAATAGCGATATCTGGAGAGTCAAGATGAATGTTGAAGTCCCCAAAGAATATAAGTTTGGGGGAGGACGTACGAAGAGAGGAGGATAGGTCCGTCCATTCTGAAAGGAAGAGGGAGGTCGGTCCAGGGGGCCTGCAGATGGTGGAGAGAGTAAGAGAGAAGGCAGGCGAGACAGAAAGCCTGCAGACTAGGCTTTGAAAGGATGAGTAGGTTTGAGAGGGGAGGATGGAGGCAGGAACCCACTCAGGTAAGATCAGAGCCACGCCACCATCATGCTGGAGGGCCTGAGATTTGACAGGATCTTTTATCCCTCAGGGATAGGAGTGTCAAAAGCAGTGACAGAGCTGGACTTGAACCACGTCTCGGTGAGAGCAAGGACGTCAAGGTCAAGGTTTTCAAGGAGGTGACAGATGTCAGAGGAGTTTTTGATAGCAGAGTGAGCATTGAGGGTAGCTAAGTGAAGCTGGCGGTACGCTTTGAAAGATTTGCTAGGGGGGCACATCGGCGGGGTGCCACCACTGGGGGTGGGGAAAGAAGGTGGATGAGGGTTGGAGAGTTGGCAGGAGAGGGGAGAAGGTTGAAGAGAGATGGAAGACACATGTCAAGAAGGAGAAGATTGGGCCATGATAGTGCCATTGTGATAGACATTAATGGTGCTTTTGGAAGATGAGAAGTGAGCCAAGGACACTTCCCATCTGGTGCCACCAGTAATGGGTTAGGAGGAGAAAGGAGACAGGGACAATATGGGGAGTCCATAAGTCTGAAGAAGGAACAGAAACTAGAATATCAGTGAAAGTGTGTCTGGAGGAAGCATTGATGTAGGTGTCTGCAATCGGCAGACCAGGGTTGGAACTCAGGTGTGCCTTTTTAAGTTTCTTTCTGTACAGACTTTGTGAGAGACAGATGATATGTGATGTAGACACATTTAGAGAAAATAGCAGAGTCTGAGAGCACATGGGAGCAGTGACAAAAAAGGGGGGTGAATCAGAGAACAGCAGGGGAGAAGGTCAGAGGCTCTATGCAACAATAGAATGTTACCAGGCAGCCAAGCAGACAAAATAAATGAAAACACTGGAGAAGCCCAGATTTACAGATCATTAACAAATTGGAAAGCACACCTAAAATCGACTTTAGCCCGAAAGCACTAAAACGTCGTACAAAAATGGTGGATGCACAGTTGGAAGCACATCTAAAGTCGATTTTTGCCAGAAAGCACTATAAACAAGTATAAACATGGTGGATGCACAGTCAGAAACACACCTAAAACGCAATGTAATAGTTCAATTGGTGCAGAGATTAGAGGTTATAAATTAGGCAGGTAGGAGAAGGATCAGGAAACAATTAGAGCAGCCAGAGTGTCCAAGGAAGGTGGATGGACCAGTCAATGCGATCCATGTTGCTTACCAGAGCAGTTGAAGTCAAGATTTTGTTCATAGTCTGAACGTGCAGTGGACCAAATCAATGTGGAATCCTTGGGATAAATGCCAAGAGGAATAGGGACAAGGAGTAATGGCATGGAGGGTGCTCCCTCCAGCTCCGGACCGGTCCAGACAGGGGCCTTGTGTGGGCCTTGGAGGGGGGCTGGCTCAGCCTGCCGACTCCCCTGATTGCCCATTAGTGGTGGAAGAGGGCCAATAAGATCACAATGAGGCCAGGCAGACCAGCCACTCCTATGCCAGGAAAAGCGGCGGCCATGTTGCAGGAGATAAAGCCCCAGAACTTGAAGAATGTTGTGCTGATCCGTCCTATGGCTCAAAAGTTATTAGACATCGGTTTCACCTTGACTACAGGGGAACTAGTGTTGTGCTATAATATGGATGTATCATTTGTGGACATGAAATATAAATGTTGTCCATTTGTTTCCACAAATGTCACAAACCATAGTAACATTTCAAGTCAATGCCCTATTTGGGTATCTTTCACAAAAGAGGGTAACGACTCTTACTTAGTCATTTGGTAGGGTTGGGAGACTCCACAGGCTGTTTATTCAGCCCATGGCCCAATAAACGCTGGGGTCCTGGTCCTAAAGCCCTCCAGCTCAGTTCCACTTTCCGCCTTAATGCCCCAACGTTTGCTCATTACTGCTGGGTGTCTCTGGGATGTCTGTATGCCTCCTTCCTTATCAGTTAACTCCTGTTGAGCCTTTTTCACGCTTAACCACATGCTGGTTCCTCCTCCCACCTCATTCAAGAACCCCAAGAACCTCATTCAAGCCTTTCCCCCTCTATTCTCTTTTGATCTGTTGGAGACATCTCTTCCTCTCTGGCTTCTTTCGCCAGCCCCTTTGCTGGTCTTAGTACATTCACTTTCTCCTCTCTCCTCTTCTCTCTATCATCTCACATCTTGATCTTATTTTCTTCACCATCTCCTCTACCCTTGTTTTCACCACTTCCTCCTTAGGTCCTACTCTTCCTACCTGATCCTCTGCTCCTCCTGTCACCACCTCCTCTGATCTTACTCTTCTAATGACCTTGTTTGGTTATCACCACCCCTCTGATCATCCTGTCCCAACCTCCTCTCTCACTCCATTCTCTCTTTTCTCCCGCCACCTCCAAATACCCAATGTCTCCTGCTCCAAACACGCAGACTCTCCCTATTTTTGCTCCCTGGATTTTATAGGTGATAAGTCCCTTCTCCAGAGCCAGACCTTTTATGTCTGCACCTGTGTATCATTCCCTGTCCCCACACAGGGAGTGTCAGTTTCTAATCATGTTACAAATTCAACTGTTTTTACTTGGGTAGTGCAGGTTTCCTTTGCACTGCAGGCCAAGTCTACATAAGGTCAGCCTTGCCATCTTGTTTCTGAGAATGCCTTCAAGCATCCATCCAAGAGCATGAGCACCACAGTACTCACTCAGGACAAACAGCTGCTTGCTCGCGGTCTTTTCCGCATCTCACAACACCCAGGACTGTAGCTATGTGTCCCCATAGTTTTTTTCCTTTTCTTGGTACAGTGTGCATAGACGTAGTCTCAGACAGCAGGGGCAGACTTAAACGACTGCAGTTCCCATGCCACACTGAACTATTTTTGGCCTCCTCCTTCCTAAAGGGTCCTGTAGTGCTGAAGGCTACTTGTGACAACCCCTTCCACCTGACTTGAGTGAGAAGGGGTTTCCTAGAAATCCGCCCCACAACTCTCCCAGGCTCCAAATCACAGATCGGGTGTCGGCATCTAGACCCGCTGGCCACCCCCTACCCTGTACACCCCAATGGATATGCATGGTACACTTTGATGTATATGTTACATGTATAATATGTAACATGTATATTACAAGTGCAAGTGCATACATTGCATGCATGCAATCTAGGGAATAGTAACACACGTAGCTGTTGCTATGCTTCGAAACAATAACTTGTGCTGCTCCTGATAACAGTTTGTAGTATTCTGCTTTGCAGGTTACTAGTGTTCTGTATTTCTGAGTAATGGAATGTTCGTATGCCTGCTTGGAATGTGGAGTGTTGGACTCTGGGGGTGTTCCACTAAGTGACAGTTAGTCTTGGAGCTGACTTGGTGCCAGATGCCAGTAGTTTCCCACTTGGTACTTACCTGACCTGGCACAATAAATTAACTCGTAGTACATTAGAACTGGCAAGGACCCTACAACACAGTTTCACTGCAGCGTTACTTCCCATGAATCCCTATGTGCTCTCAGCAATTACAAAATACTCTGACCACAGACAAGAGTTGCAACTGTTGGTCTGTAACCCTACCCCCCAATCCTCAATCAAATTCAGCGCTTGATCTATCCGACCAGCTAATACGATACCACACATGTTTCAGCTAAGGTGGTAGTAATCTGTCTCAAAACACTGTCATTATTTGTGCAATGTGAACGGTGGTAACTTAATACATCCTTGGACCAAGGATGTTTTAGCAGGGGTTTGGTTGAGCTACTGTAGGCTTAAATTCTGTAACACAGCACAATCTATTTGTGTAACAGGTCTAAAATATTGCATTATCACTATTGCCAATCGTAATGCTTCCTAGTCACAATGCAAATGAATCTTGTTTACTAAGATGTAGGTCATACATTTCTGATTCTGTGTTGATAGTGTTTATAATTATTGATAGTGATAGGTTGTTTATTGGTATCCTTTATAATGTATTTCACATAATTCTCTATGACAGAGAATTGCTTTCAGCCAACCGAATGGTTAACTTACTACTAACATCCTTCCAACCAGGTATTGCTCTGTTGTGTGGCATTTACTTTCGCTTAGACCGCCTTATCCGATTTTGACCAACTGTTGAGGTTTTTGATGTCTTGTTTGTGCTTACCTAAGTTGCATTTATTGGTTTAGGGTGAAGGTGAAGTCCCCAGCAAGTCTCATTGTTCTGCACCTGTCCCATTGGATGCAATTACTACACATTCATGTAGATTTCCTTCTGCTGATGTCCTGCTGGCTATATGTTTGGCGTAATTGGTCCTCCTTGAATGTTAACCCTCACATAACTCTCTAGAGGAACTCCCATAAAGCACTGCTGCATAACCTCTTGTGTTTTCTGCTAAAAACAGAGACGGTAATTAGTAATTAGTGGATCAGGGGAGCCACATGCTAAAGGTACAGAAAAAAGCAAACCCAACTTCACCATTAAGGTTCATGTTCTGCTGTCTTAAGACAGAGTTGCTGATTCTCTCCACCGTTGTTTTTTAACCTTTTTTTTGTATTGCAAGGCACCTGCTTAAAAACTGCATAGTGTACCATTCTAAATTATTGATAACCCTGAACCCTGCAACTACTAACACAGTCGTTCACAGAGCAGTACTATACCTATGTTCTCAGGGTGAATATCGCACGGGATGAACGCTCACCTCGGATATGGGGCCAGCATACACTTTGCAGGTTCGGATCCCTGCAGGGCCAACTCGGTCCCTCATACTTCCAATTTCGATATAATGAGTACCTTTACATTAGGTAATGATAACAGCTATTATCAAGCCCTTAAAAGTAAAAGGTATCTGGCATGAAGTGCTATGGGAAACCTGATATTAATATTATTGTTATCAACAACAAGTGAATTCCAATGTTCTAGTGGAGATCTGCTACACTGTCTAGCCTTCAATTTTGTGAGAGAAGCCTTGCCTATTGGTGGAGTGTACCTAGTGGCCATATGCGAGGAAAGGAACCTCAAGAAAAATGCAACCACACCCTGCTTTCACCTCAGACAAGTAGGTGGCACTCAGACCTTGTGGGTCCCTAAACTGTGACTACTGACTCAATGCCCACGGATTGTTTCAGCAGACCACTTATGAAGGTGTTTTCTTTAAATCAAAGAGCTGTGACAAAGTCCCATGCTTAGATTCAGGGGTTCTAGTGGGGCAATCTGAAAACCAGCTGAATCACCTGTGCAACATCTTCTCATAGCAGGAAGCCAACGCTCCACCAGGGGATACCCCAGTGCCAATTCAGTAGAGGGAAACATTTGAGAAAACACTATCACTCCCAAAGTTCTCCACTGGGTGCAAAGGGAAAACATGGACTGGATCCAGAAAATGCAACCAGGGGTACGCGAGAGCCCATCAGAGGGAATGACCACCAAGGCCCAGCAGGCGACAAGAACAGAGAATATTTTCCCAGCCCAGGTCACCCATGATTTTCCCATAGAATCAGAAGGGCAGGACTACATCTCCCATAATCCCTGTTTCCCTGAAGGAAAACCTAGAGCAGCCCTGGAGATCACACACATTATTATTGGAAAAGGAAAACTCTATGAGAGACCTCACCACCCAAAGCCTGGGGAAGGTAGCCCTGGGGATTCTACATCCGTTCCCCTAAGAGAGGAAAGAATGCATCCCCTCATCGTAAAAACAAATGGGGCAAACAGATTACAGCCTCTCTCACTCTCGCAGAGTATTTATTAAAAACAGACCAGCCTAAGGAAAACAGTAGATGGCCAAAAGCTCCTCCTGGAGGAGGGAACCTTCCAGAAGTAGACAGGAAGTGAGTGCTACGGGGAGACAGGAAGAGGCAGAGCAGACAAGTGGAAACCAAATTGACTGCTCCATCTCTTATAGCCTCCGCCTCATGGACCTCACCCACGGTGGCCCTACAGGAAGGATACTGCTGCAGTCAATCACAGTGGAGCCCTTCCCTACAACTACTGCCTGCTGCCTAGGAGACCATCCCAGGGAGGGTGGCCAGGGTACTATAAAAGCAGCTCCAAGACGTATCAATTTGTGGGTTACTAGCAAGGAGTGCAGAAAGTCTTTGGACATTGTTGGAGAAGGAGTAGTGTGGTGCAAGTAGGAAGAGTGTGAAGAAGCAGAATGTGGTGGAGAACTGGTAACATTTTACGGAAAAGTAGGTGTAGAGAGAACAATTGTGCAATAGCAAGAAGGAGGTTGGGGAGAGAATATTGGAGGGGAGGATTAACATTTCTATTTGTATTTGTATTTATTAGGCTTATATAGCGCTTTATACCAAAGCGCTGTACATTGACAACAACAGGATACATTTAATATAACAATAACAGTAACAAAAGAAGCAAATTACAATTTTGAATCAGTCAACAAAACAGTATGTAGAGCAATTTGACAGAGGGAAGGGGGAGAGAAGTGGAGGAGAGCTAGGAGGGAGAGGGGAGGAGGGTAGCAGGAGGAGGAGGCAAGGAGGGGTGAGGATGGGGAGGGGGAAAAAGAAGGGAGAGGCTTAAGGGGGGAAGAGGGAAAGGGATGTAGAGGGGGATCGAGAAGAGGGAGGGGTATCATGGCGGGGAATAGAGAAGGAGGGATTTAAGGGACGTGCGGAAAGAGGAAAAGATAGGAATAGAGCGGATTGAGAAAGTTAAGGAATTCCAGTGTAGGGGAGCCAGGAGTTGTAAGGAGCGGAAACGGGAGGAGGCACAAGGGGAGGGAAGAACAGTGAGGAGGAAGTAGTCAGCGGAATGAAGGGAGCGAGAGGGAGTGTAGAAAGAGAGAAGGAAAGAGAGATAAGGGGGAGCAAGATCGTGGAGAGATTTGGAGACTAGGCAGAGAAAATAAAATGTAAGTTGAGAGTGAAAGAGGAGCCAGCCAATGGAGGATAAGGAAGCAGAGACAGAGTCTCGGGGGGAGAGGAGACAGAGGGTAGGGATGGCAGAGTGTTAGATAGATTTGAGGGGCCAAGATGTGAAGAAGGTAGTCCAAAAAGTAAGGAGGAGCAGTAGAAGAGGCGAGAAAAGATAAGGGTGGAGATTAAAAGTTTAGTAGCATGGAAAAGTAAGGGAGGGGCGAACTTTGCGGATATTATAGAGGTGGTAGCGACAGGCACGAGAAATGAGTCAGATGTGGTGAGAAAAGGTGAGAGAAGAGTTGAAGTGAAAGCCTAAGTTGCGAGCTTGCGGGGAGAAAGTGAGATTAGAGGGAGGAAAATGAATGAAATGAGGAGTAGAGGGAGGGGGAAGGGAGTTGGGAGGGAAGAAAACTACTTCAGTTTTGTCGGAGTTGAGGGAAAGAAAGCGAGAAGGCATCCAGTTTTTAATAGCAGTAAGACAGGAGGAAAGTGTAAGTTGGAGATCAGGAGAGAAGGAAGGGAAGGAAAAAAGCAGAGGTGATAATGGGCAGTCCTGCCTCGTACCACAGGACAGCGGCACTACCATATTTTTATCCTCCTCCTCCATCTAAGGAGGAAGAGAGACTTCATCGCCTAGACCCAAAAAGGGTACTAAGTTTTTATATCACAAGATCGGCAACTATTTGACAAGATGATCAGCTGTTTATTGGTTATGCTGGTCAAAGATTAGGCTTAGCTGTCACAAAACAAACCATCTCTAGATGAATAGTTATGTGTATAACTGAGTGTTACTCCTTGGCAAGCAAGGATTCACCCGAAGGTCTGAGGGTGCTTTCTACTAGAGGAGTGGCTGCTTCCTCAGCACTTGAAAGAGGTGTATCAGTGAGGGACATTTGCAGAGCCCAAGCATACATTAAAACAATTATACTGTGTAGATTCTTTTTCAGGAGAGGAGGCCAAATTTGGCAAGGCTGTCCTCCATAACATTAATAAATAAAGTACATTTTTAACACCCTCCGCCAAACTCAAACTGCTTTGGGAGTTTATCAAGGATGAGGAATACATGGAAGGACAAAATCCATTCGAAGAACAAGTTCCTTACCTCTGCTTACGTTCTTTCGACTGGATGTTCCTCCCACATTTTCCTCATCACCCTCCCATCCATACCCTCTTGCCTAGAATTTCCGAACTGAGGTAGCGATCAGCGCGTGTGCCACTATATACCAGCGTCAACGTCACGAGGGACGCTACGGAGACCGCAGAGGACCAAGATTCGACGCTGCACAACGCTCAACCCTATGAAAAGAATTTTCTAAAGCAAGTTGCAAACAGACTTGGAATATATCAAAGATGACGAATACGTGGAAGGAACATCCAGTCGAAAGAACGTTACCATGGGTAATTAGCTTGTTAATCTCAGGCATTGTTGTAATTTCTTGCTCCTGCATAGTGTTTGGGTCATCAGAGTTGAATTTTTTATAATAGTATTCACACAATTCATCCTCCGATACACAGCATGATTGCAGGCTCGATTGCTGATCCTCAGTGCCATTTAGAATCCTCCAAATCAATCAAGTGTCTTTAACAACCAGACTTTTAAACAGTGTTTGATTTTTTGGAGATATAGGGGGTCGTTACAAGTGAGGTGGTAAGGGGTTAACGGCGCTGGTAAGGGTGTCGGTGCTGTCAACCCCTTACCGCCTCATTAGGAGTCTGCTTGTGGGAACCCGCTAAGGAGGCCTGGTTTTACCAGGCGCCCTTAGCGGGTCCCGCAAGCAGACCAGGGTGCTAACAACATGCCTGTTATTAGCGGGCTCATTGTTAGCACCCTCCCCATTCCCATTGAGCCCTAAATATTTTGTATTGGATTTTCCATCAGAATACATATCCATCACATAGATTCCAATAAATTATACCCTCCACAACAACTATGAACATCAGTACCAGATTATATCACAACCATAGATGCCATTTATATTGAACCAAAATTAAAGATTTCTTTACAATAAATAATACTACCACATCCTCTTTCCATGTGAATAATATTGAAAAACAAATAACATTACACACAAAGACTTACAAATCAACACAGAAAAACAAAGGTGAAGGGGAGAGAGAGAGAAAGAAAGAAAAAGTGAGAAAGAAGAGCGAAGGAGAAGTACATTTTTCTGACTGGAAGGTTTTACAACATTTGAATGTTCATACTGTGAGGCTTCACCACACTTGAATTTCACTTCTGTGATGTTTATATCATTTTGAGTTCTGCTGCTTATGAATTTGGACACTCTGGATGCTGCCACTGTGAGTTTTCACCACAGTTAAGATTTGATACTGTGAGGTTTCACCATAATTGAATTTGATCTACTGTGAGGCTTCAACATGTTGAATTTTGATGCTGTCAGGTTTGCACCATGTTGAGTTCTGCTGCCCTGGATTTTGCCATTTGAATGCTGGCACTGTGAGTCTTTGCCACATTTGAATTCTGCTACTGTGATGTTATGCTGCTTATGAATTTTACCATTTTGAATTTTGCTGTGATGTTCCATCACTTTGAATAGTTTCTATTGTTTCAGATTGAAGTCACCAAGGAAACTATTTGTTGAGTTTGCAGTTTATGCTGATATGATGAGGTCACAAATGTCATTGAGGAATGACCCACACCTGTGGTACGATGGCATGTGGTGGTCTGTTTATGTGATGGTGATAAGTAGCACAAGAGGAGCTCTAAGGAGTTGATGGCTGCTTGGTTAAGCATGGTACAAGTCCAGTCTGATTTGTGGATAACTGCCACACCTTCCCCTTCTTTCCTCGTGCGGTCAACATGTTGGATGCTGTACCCAGATGGGCTGAGGATGTCAAATACATGGGTAAATGTGGGGGCCCGAGGCAAGTTTTTGTGATAAAAATGTCATTGAATTTGTGTGTGGTGGTGATGTCGGCAATGTTATCAGTGTGGCGAATAGCTAAGTGATCATTAACGCATAATGTAATGAGAGAAGTGGGGTGGTGGGGATGGCATTTTAAGGAGGAGAATGTAGATGAGATTGAGAGGATGTGCACACATTGGTACGACACGCATTTGTGAGCTTGTGTCCTCACGAGTGTGGGAATAGATTATGGCTGTAGAAGACATATTGTAATGCCTTCCTGTTATTGGACAGAGTTCAGACACTAGGCCCTAACAGCCACAAACAATCAAGGGCTTTGTCTTTGTCAGGCACATGTAGGAGATCATTGTCTTCATTCTTAGCTGAGGATACTTGTGATGAGGACGACTAGGGAAAGCTGGATATAAGGAAAAGGAGGTGGCTCCTGATTATCTAGAAAGGTAGAGGGGGTGACGCTGCTCATGCGCCCAAGGAAACTTGCTTGCGCCTGGTGGAAGAGCACTGAAAGGGAGGGGAAACAAAACCAAGCCCTTAAGTAGTTACTGTTTGTTGTAAAAAAAAAAAGCTGTAGGAGGTGGAGCTAGTTACAGTTTGTCATGAAACGATGCTGGAGCCTAAGCTGGTTACATGAACAGAGGCACTCTTCTGCGCCTGGTGCAAGAGCACTGCAAGGTTTGGAAAAAAAAAACAAGCTCTTATGTAGACCCCGTTTGGCAAACTAAGCTAGTGCCAACAGAGCGGGACACGTGACGAGCAACACTCCTCTGAGCCTGGTGGAAGAGCTCTGCAGTGGATCGCACTAAAGCCCTTAAATAGTCCCTGTTTGTAGCCTAAAGCGGTAGGAGGCACAGCTAGTCGTCGTTTTGCATGAAAAGCTGGAGGAAGTGGAACTGGTAACATGGGACATTCATCCAGTGGAAGAGCACTGAATAGCACAGACACAGCAAAGATTATAGGAATACAAAGGGTTGAGCGAAGAGAATTGAGTGGATGGATTGTGCTGTGAGAATAAAAAGGGATCGCCCTGTCAACTGCCATGGCCCCCTCCCCACCAGTGCCAAGGCCTTTTTTGGTGATTTTGGTATTTCCCCATTCAATGCCTTCTAACCTTTTCTGTTTCATTAACCCCTTAAATGCCAAGGACGAGGTATCTCGTCCCTGGCAACAGGGAGGTAATCCCAAGGACGAGATACCTCACCCTTGGCACTTAAGGGGTTCTTTCAGAAATGATATATATACATATACACACACACAGCAATTTGTTATGCTGTGGAAAAGCCTGATCAGTACAGTTCACAGATGAGAAATATTAAAATATTACAAGATATTTTAACAAAAGTGATGCATACCTTATCCATGCCCCTCTAGCAGCTTTGCATAATTTCATATTACCAATTACACCAGGGGTGCCTAAGTATTTTTTCCTATAGGTCTGAATGTAAATTATATGTCTTTTGGTGGGGGAACTGTTGAAGGTGCGGTCCAGCTGGCCTTTTGCACTGGAAAACATTTTTTTAAAGTTGAAAACAATATGGATTTCGAGGTGTTAATTGTATTGATCTATTTTTAACTTCAACATTAGTATGATATTTTAATAAAAAGGTAACCTTTTCTGAGAAAAATATTTACTATTCCTAGAAACAAAGTGAAACTTTACATAAGTTAGATTACAAAAAGTACTTGTGGCGTATGGTCAACAAAATAAATGCTATTGACTGGACCCCAAGCCTAAAATGTACCACTGGCAATTAGCTATCTGCAAGTGTACAGAACTTTTGCAGACTTGGATAGATGGCCAGGTGCTATGGGCCATTTGAAATTACAGATTGAGGAAAGAGCAGAGGAGTGTGCACTGGTGTGTGAGGTTGAGAAGGAATCCTCACACAGGAAGAAAGTATTCTGCATGTATAGTTGTCATGTTTTAAAATAGACCATGTTATCTCAGAATATACTGTTTGCCCAAGATCACAGTGCTGCTCTGCAATAATACTTTCACTTTCTAGCACTGATTGTTTCAATTTCTCCTCACGGTGGCAATAGAGGAGCTCTGGATGCACTATTTTCCAAACATCCCAAAGATTCACTGTAATGAATCCTTCCAACCCCAGAACTGGCTGCTTATTTCTTCCTCATCACTAGAACGCAAGAGCTCAGACTATACTATTAGCCAAAGATCATGATTCCCCTCTATATTGAATACTTTCATCTGAAAGTGCTAATTCCTTTTCTTTCCTCCGCAGGGGAAAGAAGACCTCACAAAATACTGCTTGACCTTGATCACAAGCGTGTACCTAATGAATCCTTCCATCTTCCCATACAAATTGCTTTTGTTTCCTCCTGCAGACCACAATAGTTAAAATTACAGTCATCACTAAAGAGCACAAAAATGCACTGTAATGGACGTCACTATCTCTGAGTACTGATATTCTTCCTTTCCATTTCATGGAGGACAAATGCTAAGTTTTTAAGGCGGAAAACAAGTCAGCTTTAATGCTGGTGCTCCACCCAATTATATAATATTTTATTTTTGCAAATTAAATGTTTTAGACTTGAAGGACTTTTCAACACGGGAACCTTTATTGACAAATAAGCTCATGTTTATTCCATTATCTCTGTTCATATTTCGTAAATATAGGAACCACTTCATTCAATTCTAATGTATAATACATGCATTTCTTGATGTTCATTATTTTAATTCATTTGTTGCGAATTATGTCATCTTGTAAGTTATATCATATTTATACTACACCCTTCACCATCGTGGTGGTCTTACAGTGCCTATCCAATGCTTAATTTGTAAGGAAATAAGTGCCTGAGCCCAAACATTTTCTAGCACGCCTGTTACACATTGGGGTAGGCACTCCCCACCCACTGTTGACACTACCCACGGCTGCTCCATACAGTTTAAACATATTTGTGGTTAAAGCTGCCACTCCCACCAGTTCTTTGAGAATGATGGATCCACTGTGCGATGTACAGATATCAATTGACATAACATATTAGTTGTGTCTTGAAATAAACTGAATGTTCAAGTGTTTCTTTAAAACACATCATCGTTAACATTTTGCTACGATCCTATCAGTGGCAAGTGGAACATGTCAACCATCTCCACGTAAAAAAAAGAAAGCATGCTTTCCTCCTACGGTAGTTTGATGGACAAATGCAGGCAAAATCTGTACTTAACATCAACTTGGCCATCAAACACTGCAGCAAGATTGTCTTATATAGGTTGTCACTCATAACTCCTATACGATATTGCACTTTTCAATTACCTTGCCCCTGTGTTGGGGTTGTTGGCTGGTGACTGTACTGTTGTTGTTGACCCACGCTGATGGTTATTGCAGTAGACAATTTTCAGCAATGTCATGCAGGCTGAGTAGAGCACTGTGCGGATATGGCCACCAGCATCAGTGCCAGCATTGTCACCGTCCAACTCATTGTTATTCATGAAAATTAACAAATAGCCCTGCCAGGCTGGGTCATCAGGTTCATGAATAACAAGGAGCCAGCCCATGCAGAGACCCTGCCCAGCGTACACTGCAGGGCTCAAAATTAAGGTTCAATGAGCAAGAGCTAAAACCAGCACCTTGGTCGCAGGTGTCACCAAGTAAGCAGGAGCTGCGGCTAGGTAACCAGGAGCGGATACACAGCGCACCACAAATCTCATTTCCCCTTGAGATGCACAGTTTAACGTTTTGGCTATCCATGATCCATTATGCTTAAATGTGTCGTAGCTATTTCCTAGTTCTTCTTTAGTATTTTATTTTATTATTGTGGTATGGTTGCAAATAAACATTTTGCACGTCACATACATCACACAACTGCATCAGTTAGAATTTACAGTTTAAAACCTGATTTAATAAAAGTTAAAATGGCAATACATAGTGAAATGCTCTGCACATTTAAAATACAAAGCCAAAATTGGACTGTCAGCATAGTTTCTTTTAGGAAGAAATCTTCTAAATAAGTACAAAGGCATCTGGTGTTCACAGTCAACTAGTAAATTAGTTAAAGTTTCTACTTCTAAATGCCATTGGGAGTCATTACGGGTTTGCCGGTATTCTGGCTGGAATTCTGCTGGAATACCAACAAACGCAATTGCTGTTACTGGCACTTGTCTACCGGTAATACTGGCAGATTACAGGTGCTGGTATTCACAGTAAATCCCCATTCTATTGATCCCATAAGACACCATGAGAGGATGTTGGCGCAGTTCCCGGCACACTATTACTGTGCCGGTAATACAGGTTGTTTTTTGCCAGTAGGGGTCAGATTTACCTCTGGATGTTGGTTGGAGTTAAATCCTGTAAAAGTGTCGGTAAACATTATTACCAGCACTTTTACTGTGTACCGACCAACTCATAATGAAGGCCTAGTCTGTTAGATCTTGTTATCCTGTTTCTGTCATCCACTACCTCCATGGTTAAAAAAAGGTTACATTTAAATCTTAAGAAACCAAATCTAAAGGCACATGGGGGATGCTTTAATAAATAGCCTCGAACAACATTAAAAGCTTTTGTTTCTAATCTAAAATGATAAAAAAAGGATATAGTTCATAATCTGTTCTCCATTATGGACCCAATCTTGTTCATATATTTTTCTTTAACATTATCTGGCCAGAATAATAACTCCTCTATAATGGAATCTTCTAAAGCAAGATTATTATTGAAATTTAATACTCAAGATTCCAACACTTTCCAATAGGAGGTCCCCATTTGTTAATTTAGCTTCAAGAAAAGACAATCTAATGGAGGGTTGTTCTTTATTAACATTTTCAAACACTCAAAGTTAATGTCACATATGCATGCTTGTAAGGCATCACTTGGATTAGATAACCAAACGTAGTTCCTGGCAGCTGTTGGCTTCAAGGTAATCAGGCTGTCCTAGGATAGAGGTAGGAGCTAAATAGCTCCGAACAATTTCGACCCTTGCACTGTTGTTATATTACTACGACTGACTGACTGGCAGTTAAAATAATAAAGTTGCCAAGACACCACACATAATCAAGCTGAAATCAGCAATACGTGCAGGGGCTCAGAAATAAGTGCCAGGGCTAAACCCTGGCAAGCCCCCCCACAAATTAAGCACTGGCCTATCCTTATCCCCGCCTGTGGCGTATTGTGACCTCTAACCAGGGTTTGTGAAGACCTTAGGCAGTTTGCAGGAAGACAGATGAGATGAGGTCAAATATAAATAGAAATGGTAATAGATATAGAAAGGAATTGGAATTAGAAACAGAAAAGTGTCAGGTAAGACGATCAAACCAATTTAGTGGGGTGAGGTTTGGGAGAGTGTTTGTGTCAGTATGTTTGTTTCTGCTTTAATCAGTGCATGCTTAAAAGTGTGAAAGGAAACAAAATGAATGTGTTGATTGTTTTAAAGTGTAGCTTTTACCTAAGCAGCAGTTTCTAGGTCTGTGGTGCATGGTCTTAGAAATAAAAAGTGTGTAGTTACGTGATGGGCTAGATATGTGCTCAAGCGGGCTCTTGCAATATTGAGGCTTTTCACCCTCTAATTCATAAGAAACTACTCCTTTAAACAGGGAAGGTGAGTTTTGTTGAGCCAGCTGACTAGAGTTGTCAGCGCCAAAATGTAGGCGTGTCAAGAAATATGCAATTGGATTATATGGGGAAAGCGTTAGAAAGGGTGAAATGGGGAAATAAGGTAATTGAGAATCAGTTAGGTTAGGATCGATCTGCAATATCTTACCTGATGTCAGATATGGGTTGATGTGCTTGAAGTATATGGAATGCTCATTTTGTAAGCATAAAGAAGCAATGCATTATTGTACCTTAACTGCCTAGAGCAGCAAAAGGTGCGTATCAAGGCAGAAACGTGATGTTTGGGATACCTTTTGTTTCCTAGCTGGAAATTATGTTCTAATCATATGTCTATAGTATTGGTTGTTAGATCTAGGGTCCTAGTTCAAATTAATTAATAAGGCTGATATGTGTTTCGTACTGAACAATAAGGCTGATATGTGTTTCGTACTGAACCACGCTTTCTCAAGGTTAGATGTTTAATGAGGATAAACTTTAGATTCTGGCTGTCCAATGCCCAAGTTCCTAATCCTTGCATTTGCCAAATTGAAAGATGATCAATAATAGCTCATAGGGGAAAGGTGTGCGAGAATATTTGTTCAAAGTTGACATCAGCAAAGGTTTAGGGTCCGATTCATGGAATTTGCTGCACAGTTCAGAGTGACTTTGCACTACTGAAAAGTGACTTTGCACTGCCAACACAAACCCTGATTCATGGAACTGTACAAAGTGTATTAATGCAGTGCAGAGTCTGTGCAGTCATTTTATTATGCAAAAATGACTATGCACTGACTTTGCACTGCAAAAATACACATTTCACAGTTCCATGAATCAGGGGTGTTGTCAGGAGTGCAAAGTCACTTTGAAACGTGCAAAAAATTCCATGAATCAGGCTCTTAGTCTCTGTGGTGATTATCCAAACACTTATTTTAAATGTGGGTGGTTCCAAAATAATGACCCTCAGACTTCCACGTTCTAGGTGTCCATGGTGTCTGTGCTGTCTCAAAAGGCAGTACTTCAATGAATCCCTCCAGCTCCAAGTACCAGTTGCTTCCCTTTCCTTCCCATGAATACAATAGATTTGAATTCACAATTTCCCCAGAATAACAAGGAAAATCCCATCCTTTCCCAACTCTATCTTATTGTAACAGCACTCCTAGTATGCTTTTAATGGAATACCCAATGGCACTCTTTGTTGTATAAATCTTTTGTAAAATGTGAGGAGTACTGTTCTCATGTCCAAATCAACTATTACTACATATTATTTTGTATATTTTTGGGAGGTTTTACCTATCAAGATTGCGTTACATTTCAGTTTATTTTATCCAATACCATGTTCCATGTCACCCTGGTGTTATGTAGTATCATAACTACAACATCCAAAGTAATTTCTAATTTACTTGCTAGATTTTTGTAGGTGGAAAAGTAGTTGATGTCCCCTAAAGTCACATTTGTGGACTGTTATTGCTTTCTTATGGTACAGTTGAATTATTGTCTACCTTGAATACCATTTTTTGTATCTTTTTGTTTTTCTCCTCTAGTATGTATGATAAACGAAGATGTGCCGACCTGTTTGAATTCCTCTTTTGCCTGGTTTACTCTTTAGAGTGTAGATATCAAATAACTATAATTAATTTAATACTCACCTGGGCTGCATAACATATTTTTGCTCCATTGAATTACTCTTCTTGTAAAAACAATTTGCAACCCAAAATGCTATCTTATACCATAAAGCAGAGATTCATTCACTATAATGTGATGTTACGTTGCATGTCACAGCTGAAAGTTAAAATATACACTGTGTTAATGTGATTAGCATCTCTCAGTGATGACTGGTTGCCATGACAACCCAGCACAGCAGGGGCGCCCTGCTCCTTGAAGAATGACTGCATTACCAGCCTTTGGGGAGGGTGGATGTGGGGGGGGACCAGTTGGCCTCTCCTTACTGTAGGAGAGGCATAGTATCACAAGTATGAAACTGACACAATGGGTACAATTTCTAAAATCTTTATTGAAATTGTTGGGGTTGGAGAAACTCCTATTCTGCTCTATAACTAAGATGGGAGTAGTCTAGACCATTGAATAATAAATAACACGTTTAAGTCTCTTTTCGCGACTTCAAAATAATGTTTCAACCAAAAAGTTCACAATGGTCCCCTTCTGTTGGGCTCAGACCTTTCACCACACAGTTCTCGTAGGTTCCCCTCTGCCGGACTCAGTCCTCTCATGATAAAGTTCAACACAAACTTGAAAGGGGGGGCTCCCTTCCCCAAGCTTACTTCACTTTGGGTCTCCCTCTGTCGGGCTCTGACCTCTTTCGGATGTCGAAGACTTTCAAATGTGCATGGCTTACTTTTCAGACCACTGCAGGACCACTTCGACTCAAAATTCACAGTTCAGTTTTCACTGTACCTTTCTCGAGGTGTTAAAACTCTTTCTTTCACTTTTGCTGTTCTTTCGCTCTATCGCTTCGAACAATTTACTTTTCACTGATACTTTCGAGTAGGCTACTTCCTTTCGCTGGAGCACTCTGTTACTTAGTATTGCTGATTTTGCAGCTGTCTTTTACTTCAAAGTTAATTTACAAGTCTGCCTTTCCGCGCATCTCACTCGCCTTCGCGCAGCCTTCACTTGTGATAAAATGTTGCTATTTCAAAACTTTAACACACACCGGTCATTTAGGTCGCTTGCCAACTCACCGGCTGTGTGTGGCTTTTTCTTGGTTTTGCGATTCCCAATTCGCGAGTTAAAGTTAGTGCCACAGTCTTGGCATCACCACCCCAACTCTGCCGTTGACCCGGGAAGGTCACTGGCGTCCTTGAAACACAATGCAGTATTTGCTTGTGGGATCTAGCTTCCTTCATGTATCTTTCGCAGCCTGTCAGAGGCAACAACCTACAGTTGGGAACTTTTGGGGTATTTGACCCGCTGCTCTCGTCCCTGGGTCCGTCGCTCTGCTCCAGTAGGTTTGCCTTTGTCCCAGAAGCCCTGCTCGTACTCGTGTTCCGCGTTGCCCAGAGTGTGTCTTTGGGTTCTGCCTTTTATTCCTGTGAGGAGAGCTCATTGGTATCAGATGTGTGCACTTAGGCCCTGATTCATGGAATTATTTGCATGTAAAACAGGGATTTCTGTGCCAATCTGCCTGCAAATCCCTGTTTGACAAATGAGGATTTGTGGACAAAATGGCACGCAAATCCCAGTTTTACACGCAAATAATTCCATGAATCAGGGCCTTGCTTTGCCTGACCCGATTAGCAGTATATGTCGAGTACGATGTGCGAATGTTAATGTAGTTACTCTCAGTCACTCTCTTCCTTGGCTCAGTGTTTGTGTAAAAAGGGAGGGTTGGGACCTTGGAGCATCCTAAAACATAGGATTGGTTGGATAAGCAAAATAAGGGGGAATACTGCGTCGCACCATCAGCTATCTCACACCCACTCCCCAAAGACCCCTCACCCAGTTGATCCTGCCGGACTAGTCTACTCCCAGGAACTGATTCCAAAAGTGATGTCCGTCTCCTGGCCACCTGGATGACATGTCCCTGAGAACTAGTGGGTGAGCCACCCTTTGGTTTCTCACATACCCTTACCCTATGCAAAGTGGATTGGTTTGTTTTTCTACGAGGTTCTCTAGTCTGAGGGCCCTGGAGAGGACAATCGGAAATTATTTCCCGAGACTCTCGCATATCTACGGAGTTTCTTTTCGGCTGTGCTGGTAGGGGTTGTATGTTAACCTTAGTGCCTTTTCAGTAGCCTATGAACTGGTATTGAGGGGTTTTGCTACCCACAATGTCTCTATGAGTGTCTGTTTCCATCCATTCCCATACCAGGGAGGTCTGGGAATAGAAATCAGATTGCCATCAATCTTGAGGTGTAAATTCTCTGGGTGGAAAAGGAGGTTCTTGAAGAAGGGTGGAGGATTCTGGAAAGTATCTCCCTGTATTAACTTCTTCCGGGAGTCAAAGGATAATGGCTGATGACACTAGCCGGGTTTCCCCTCTGATATTAATGTACACCGGTAGTTGGGGGTTGATCTTGTTATCTCTGTGCACAGAGGTGACTCTAACCATGGTTGCATGGTCTAAATCTGTCAGGGTGATTAAAGTAGCTCTTATGGCTGTTTGTTTACTGCCAGAATCAATTAATGCTTTCACTACTTTGCCATTTTCTATAACCTTGTGGGCCAAGTACACACCTAATAAGTTAAGAATTGTTAATGAGTTAAAGGTAATTTGTGGGGTGCCAGGTAGAAAACCAACCGAGACACTAGGTTGTGCTAACCAATGTAAGAACAACCGATGTCCACAATTTTGCTGAGTTCTCCCGTCCCCTGCACACCCAAGGGTTATTTTATGTACAATCAATTTGTCAATTATTCTAATATATTCAGTAATCCAATTTCAAAGGGATTGTGTCCTCCGACGTATTCCTTATCTTTGATGTTACCCATTCCAGCTTGTTGGCCTCGGAAATTTTTTCAGTAGAGGGCGCTGCGTGTCATCGTCTTTCGAGTTGGTGTCCCTCGACAGCCTCCGTATCGGCGCCGACGTCATCATGCGTATGAATAGATTCGCGCATCCGTTGCTCAGTTCCGTTTTTCAGTGCTTCGTGGGCCTCGGAAACATGACGCTCAGTTCCTTTCCTCAAGAAAATCCTGCTTATTCTCCGAAGATTGTTATCTTAATACGATGGCTTCTTCATCCGAAACATCGACTCCACGGTCCGGCTTAAAAAAAATGTTGTGGCTATGGGAAGAAAATGTCGTTAACGGATCCTCACAGGATCTGTTTGTTGTGCCTGGGATCGGAGTATCACTGTTCGGAATGCGAGGACTGTATGTCCATGACGGAGAAAGCCTTGAAGGAGCGTAAGGGGAAGTTAGAAAGAGGTAAGAGCTTTAAAACTTCTACTCCCTCGAAAGTTTCTTCGGCTGAGTCGAGACATTCGTCTCCTCGTTGACGAAAGAAACATTCCCGTTCAAGATCTCGAAGCGGTTCTCATCAGTCTTCGTGATCAAAACACTCTAAGAAGAGACGTCGTAGATCTCCCTCTTCTTGTTCTTCCTCTACCTCCCCAGAAAGGGTCACCTGCCCCACGAAATACAGCTCTCCAGCTAAGTGGGAGGAATTCCGTAAGAAAATGCTTAGCGTCTTCGAGAAAGCGGCCTCGACCCCCTCAGAGACTTCTAAAGGTGATACCCTGGGCGAAAGACCCAAAAAATCAAAACGCTGCTAGTAGTTGAACCCGGCGAGAGAAACTACTCGAGAGCGTCATGAACCCTCGAGTAAAGGCAGTAAGACCACGTCATCGACGCCGTAGTCGAAGGTTTTTCGACTCACAAATCTGCATCATCTACGCCTTTGTCGAAGGGTCCTTCGACACATAAATCGGTTGCATTGACACCGTCTTCGACGCCATCGTCGACTCCGATAAGACAGACCTACAACTGTCACTACATCTCAGACAGTAGAGGTGTCGAAGGCTTCGACCATGATGTCGAGGATGCCATCGACTATCTCGACGATGCCGAGTAGGATCCCGATCCTCTCGAGTACATCGAGGTCTCTTCAAACTTTCTCAACGCCTTTTTCAGGATTGTCGAAGCCTTTGACTTCCATGTTGACAATGTCGACGTTTTCTCAGCCAGTGATAACCAATTTGGCCCCTTCTGCTCTAGAAATGGTTTTAAACCATATCCTAGGTCTGACTACTTTAGAGCCTTGTCCTCTATATATGAGGAAGGGGAGCATTCCGAACATGAGAGACCCTTTGGTTTACAAAGGACTACAATACCCATGCCAGAGGAATTAATCTCTGAGGAGAACAGGTTAAAAGACCTTCAGGACTCTCTACATGAGGCAAGTGGTTTAGATACTTCTCCAGAAGTAGAGTTTGCTAAACCAGACCCTGGAGAGCATGCTGAGACCCCTTATAGGATTCTGATGGCCAGAATAATTGAATTCATGGGGTGGTCTACACCTACACCCTCTTTTCAGCAGGATGACCCTACTGATATTTTAGATAAAGGGCCACAGGAGGATCCTGTTGTTCCTTTTCATACTGCTCTACAAAGAAACATTTCTGCAAATTGGGAAACTCCTGAAGTTATCCCTGCAGTAAATAAAAAACGTTCTGCTAAATACAGGGTATCTGCTTCAGATCCTGAATATCTGAGCAAGCATCCAACTCCTGAGAGTTTAGTTGTACAAGCAGCAACTTCATCAAACAGTAGGTCGGCATACCCTACTATTCCACAGGACAGGGATGATAAAAGATCTGATGCCATGTCAAAAAAATGTATTTTCGGCATGTAGCATGGCGCTTAAATCTATCAATGCCACTTGCACCTAGCAAGATTCAGCCACATACTTTGGGAGTGTGCTTCATCTGCGGCTGACTGTCTCCCAGAAGGAGAAGAAAGGGAAGCATTCTTAAACATCATCAGGGATGGAAAGGATGCAATGTGCGAGTCCCTCCAAACAGGCATTGATTATGCTGACAGCATCAGCAGGGCCCTGGCGGCAAGTACCACAATCTGCAGATTTGCGTGTTTGCGGAAGTCTGGTTTTGCTCCAGATGTACAAGCTAGACTTCTGAACATGCCCTTTGACGGCACTTCTTTATTTGGTAAGAAGGCTGATGACAGCCTGGAGAGATTACAAACATCCAAGGCAGCAGCGAAATCTCTCGGGGCTACAATCCGGCAGACTCCGAATCGCCCCTCAGGAGCTTCCTGGAGGGGTAGGTCTTTTCGCTTTTACTCCACATTCGGAAAAGGCAGAGGACAGCCAGCTCAAAGGGGCCAGAAACGATTCACCCGTAGTGGACGGGGAAAAGGTACAAAAGCCGCAGCAGCAGGTGCCACTTTACCCTCGGCATCTGCGTCAGCTGCTTTTAAACCCCTCTGAGGTCTCCCCTCACAAGACACCAGTAGGGGGCAGGTTAACCCAACATCTGGCAGAATGGCAGGCTATTACGTCAGATGCTTGGGCATTGGAAACAGTTGCCCAAGGTTACTGCCTGCCCTTCCTACACACCCCTCAGAGTCATCCACCGGGGAACAACTCTTTGAAGTTTCCAGACCCGCTCCTTGTGCAGGAGATTGTAGACCTGCTAGAGAACGGTGCCATAGAACCGGTACCCGTAGCCAAGAGGAACAAGGGTTGGTATTCCCTCTACTTCCTAGTACCAAAGAAGGACGGAGGACTGAGACCCATCTTGGACTTGCGAGAATTGAACAAATTCCTCAGGAAAGACAAGTTCAAGATGGTAACCCTTTCTCAGATCCTTCAGGCCCTCCAGCTTCAGGACTGTTTGGTATCTCTAGACCTTCAGGATGCTTATTTCCATATGCCAATCCATCTCAAACACAGGAAATACCTGAGGTTCGCAATTGGCAACTGCCATTTGGGCTGACCTCCGCTCCGAGGGTCTTTACCAAGCTAATGTCGGTAGTGGCTGCAAGTTTAAGGAGGGAAGGGATCCACGTCTACCCCTACATGGACGATTGGTTGATCAGAGCAGTATCTTCGGAACAAGCTCAGATCCAGCTAGATTATGTCTGCCACTTCCTTCACAAGCTGGGCTTCTCCTTCAACTCAAAGAAGTCACAGATGATACCATCACAGAGACTCCAGTTCATTGGAGCAGTCCTGGACACTTCCCTGGGAAAAGCCTTGCCACCAGAGGTAAGGGCTCAAGATATTCTACAGATGGTCACCAAGTTTCAAAATGCCCAACGTCTACCAGCCTTTGACTTTTTGAGGTTGCATCGTCTCATGGCATCCTGCATCTTCCTAGTGTCAGAGGCTCGCCTGAGAATGAGATCCCTCCACTGGGCACTAAGAACCTAATGGTCACAATTCTCAGGAAGAATGTCAGATCTCCTTCAAGTCCCGGACAAAGTAGCTCGAGACCTTCAGTGGGGTTCCTGTCGGGAGAACATCTTGAAAGGAGAACAGTTTTGGCAACCATGGCTGGAGATAACAGTAGTCACGGATGCCTCACTCACAGGATGGGGAGCCCATGCCAACGACTTGACCATCAGCGGTCGTTGGTCTCCATTGGAGTCCAGACTACATATCAACCTGTTGGAGCTGAGAGCAATCAGACTAGCGCTGACAGCTTTTCTGTCATCAGTACAGGGAAAGAATGTCCTAATAATGATGGACAACACAGTGGCCATGCACTACCTCAACAAAAGAGGAGGCGTAGTGTCACTGCCACTGTGCAAGAGGCAATGCAGCTCTGGTTTTGGGAAATTCAAGAAGGAATTTCTCTATCGGCAGTTCACCTAGCCGGAGAGAAGAACTTGACGGTCGACTCTCTGAGCAGGCAGAGTACAGTTTCCCACGCGTGGGAGCTAGCTCAGGAAGTCCTTCAAGAGATCTTCACCCTTTGGGGAACCCCTCAAGTGGATCTGTTCGCCACCAGCATCAACAGGAAATGCGATCAGTTTTGCTCAAGGGAATTTCCCCTGAGAGGAGCTCTAGGAGACGCGTTCGTGGTGGACTGGGAGTTTCCACTTCCTCAAATGATCAGGAGGTTAAGAAGATTCCGGAAAACCATGATCCTAATTGCCCCGGATTGGGCCAGGAGAACCTGGTACCCGGACCTTCTGGACATGTCCATCTGCCCTCTAATTCGTCTTCCGCAAAGAGACGATCTTCTCTCGCAGAAGGGAGGTCCGGTTCTCCATCCAGACATCAGAACCCTCAACCTTCACGCTTGGTTTCTGAAAGGTTGAGATACAAGGATTGGAATCTCCCGGATGATGTCATGGAGGTGTTGCTTTCAGCTAGAAGGCCAGCAACAAAGACTTTATACCGCTGCCGTTGGAACAAATTTTACAGCTGGTGTAGAGAAAAGAATTTTGAACCCTTTTTATGCAATACACCAACAGTGTTATCTTTCTTGCTTTACTTAGCAAATTCAGGTCTTCAAATTGGTATGATCAAGGGCTGCCTTGCAGCACTGTCAATCTTTAAGCGTACTGCTGAGGAGCCTTCATATTTAAAAATACCCTTGGTAATCCAATTTCTGAAAGGGTTAACTAATGTTTATCCCGCAAAGCCTTTTCAAGTTCCATTATGGGACCTAAATCTAGTCTTACATTTTCTGATGGGTACTCCTTTTGAACCACTCCATTCCTGTTCATTAAGATTTCTCACTCTTAAAACAGTCTTCCTAGTGGCTCTAACATCTGCCAGAAGAGTGAGCGAATTGCAAGCTCTATCTTGCAAACCTCCTCATACAATCTTTCATAAAGACAAGGTGTCATGCATTCCGTAGGGCGGCGTGTATGGGACTTGTGGAGACGCCATTAGAAAGTTCTTTCACGTCGGCGTCTGTCAGAAATCACTGGTCTAGTGTTTTTTCCCAAGATGGCTGCTGCGCTGTCTAATGCCGGTTCAGTGCAGCGATCCTCGTGTTGCACCTTCACTCTCTCTCCGAAGGTAAGGCTGTTTGTGCTACTCTCGTCTCCCTCTGCCCGCCTGGTATTTCTGTTCCCTCCTCGGATCACTTCTTGTTCCGATTTCCGCCCTGATTCCCCACCCGTTCATTTCTTTCCGCTCCGTCTCCTCTTTCTCTTACGCCACCCTTGGCAGTTTGTTTATTTTCTTCTCTCAGACTCTCCCCTGTCCTTTCTTTCTCCTGTTTTCCCCTCTGCCGGCATCTGCAGCTGTCGAGACGACTTCTCATTCACAGAGCCTGCTCAATGTAGTACCCATCCCATCTGTATTACCTGCATCAGATTACCGTCAGGACAACTCAGCCACGGACAACTTGCATACCAGTCCTGCCATCCTGTCTATATTTACCTGCATCAGACTACCGTCGGGACAACTCAGCCACGGACAACTTGCATCCCAGTCCTGCCATATTTCAAGAGTATCCCGTTGCAGGGTTTTTTCTGCCGTGAGGCTTTTTCCCTGCCCAGGAGCCGGCTCCTGGGAGTCTCCACTGTTAGATTCTCCAACGACCCGACAGAGTGGCATGCCAGGGAGCTCGCCCCTCCTTACACGAAAAGAAAAAGATAAGTAAGAAGACTAAAGAGCGGACCCGAACACTCCAAGGAAAGAAGACAGAGCCTCTGGACAGCCCTACTGACAATTCAGGTGAGGAGGAAGGGAGGGAGACTATCGCTGATTGTGACAATGTCCAACACCAAGAGATTCCGATGGCTTCTCTTGAACAATATCAAGAACTAGTAGCTGCTATCCAGGGTCTAACTGTGGAAGTGCAATCTCTCAGATCCGAGAACCAATCCTTGAGATAACAGGTAGCAGTCTGTGATGAAGCCCGATGAGATTATTCCCGCTTCTTCTGCCATGTGGGAAGTACGATGGTAATCCCAAGACCTTGAAGGAGTTTTTGGATGCTTGAAAGTTATATTTCACTTTCCGCCCCCGCACTTATGAGACAGCCAAGGCCAATGTGGGGTTCCTAGTCTCCAATTTAGCAGGGAATGCTAACGATTATGACCAGTTTGTACAACTCCTAAAGACTCTCTTTGAACAACCTGAAGTACAATATGCCTCCTACGAAGCAATCCTCGATATCAGACTGGGTCCCCATGATGTTCAATCATACGTTACGTCATTCATGCAGCTAGCCACCGACGCCGGATGGCCTGATTCTTCCCAACAGACATTTTTTCGTCGTGGCTTATATGAGGACATCAAGGACGAGTTGGCACGCAATGCAAGACCTCAGACCTCAGACATTCCAGGAGCTCATGTCACTCGCATTACAGATCGAATTTAGGTTAGGAGAGAGAAAACAGGAGAGACGAAGACCTCGACCCTCTCCCTTACCATTGACCCATCCTCTCTCCAAGGAACATCCCGTTCCCCTATCTGGGGAGGAACCCATGCAGATTGGAACCGCAAGAGGACCTTTAACAGCCAAAGAGAAGAAAAGAAGAAGGGAGCTGGGTCTCTGTATGTATTGCGGATCCAGTAAACACCTACTCCGCAACTGCCCAAAAGTTCCTCCTCGCCGTCAGGGAAACGATTTCCCCCGTGCCTAATCAGGGGCAGGTCCGGGGAAGATGGAAGAAATCCCTGTAACAATACATAGTCTCATCTACCCAGAGAAGATAACCGTTTGATGGTGTTTCAAATCAGATTGTCTCGGGGATCCTCCTCTGTTTGGGAAGCATTAGCCATGTTGGACTGTGGGGCAGCGGGGAACTTCATCGATGTTTCATGGGCTCAGGAGAACAAAGTTCCTATCCTTCCTAAGAAGCAGCCCATTCCTGTGGAAGGGGTGGATGGTCAACCCCTGTTCTCAGGTCCCATTACTCAGGAAACCCTTCCTCTTCGAGTTAAACTGTTTCATCGTCAGGAAGAGATGGTGTTTAATGTCATTAAGGCAGCACATTTCCCAGTGATATTAGGGATCCATTGGTTGCGTTGACACAACCCGCTGATTGACTGGTCTAACAATATCATACAGTTCCGGTTATCCTTTTGTCTTAAAGAATGCATAAATCATTGTCTTCCACTTGGTCCCTCGAACAAGGGAGATGCCGTGTTGGCAGCGTCGCTTCACTTGATTCCAGAACACTATCACGACTATCTGGAGGTATTCGTTGACAAGCAGCCACATTCCCTTCCTCCTCACAGAAGAGAAGACTGCGCCATAGAGATCCAACCAGATGCTTCTATCCCTTTTGGGAGGATATTTCCTTTATCTTTCCCTGAGCGTACGGCCCTTAAGGAATACCTGGACTGTAATCTCCAAAACGGGCTCATCCAAGAGTCCAAGTCTCCAGCAGGGGCATCGTTATTCTTTATACCCAAGTAGGGATCATCAGAACTTTGCCCCTGTATTGATTATCGAGGCTTAAATCGACTTACCGTTAAGGACCGATACCCAATGCCACTAATCAAGGAGATTTTAGAGGCTGTACAAGGAGCCTCTATCTTCACGAAGTTGAATCTAAGGGGTGCTTAACGCCTGCTCCGCATTAGACAGGGGGATGAATGGAAGACTGCGTCTAGGACACCACTAGGTCATTTTGAATATCGGGACGATGCCCTTTGGCTTAGTGAACGCACCAGCAGTGTTCCAATGGTTTATGGACAAGTTGTTCGCTGACCTCCTGTACTCCACAGTGGTGGTCTATTTAGACGATATTTTGATTTACTCTTCGTCTCTCACTGAACACAGAAAACACGTTTGCATGGTGCTGGAGCGCCTACTCGAAAACAAGCTCTATGTCAAGCCTGAAAAGTGTGTTTTTGATGCACCTTCCGTATCCTATTTGGGGTTCATCCTCTCACAAGAAGGCATCTGCATGGACCCCAGTAAGATCCAAGCGATAATCCACTGGCCTGAACCTGGAAGCGTTAAGGAAGTACAGCGCTTCCTAGGGCTGGCGAACCTCTATCGGCAATTCATCCCTGGTTTCTCTAATTTGGTTCTTCCGATCACCTCGTTGTTAAAGAAGGGGGTATTATTCTCTTGGACACAGGAGGCAGAATCTGCCTTTCGAGCTCTAAAAGAGGCGTTTACCACGGCGCCGATCCTTCTGCAGCCAGATCAAACATTACCCTTCATTGTAGAAACTGACGCCTCGGGTGGAGCTATTGGGGCGGCCCTCCTGCAGAAGGGTAAAGATGGTCTTGAACATCCTGTGGCCTACTATTCCAGAAATGTGTCCCCTAGTGAAAAGAACTATTCTGTCATCGAAAGGGAATTATTGGCCATTAAACATGCTTGCGAAGAATGGCGACATCTCCTTCAAGGAGCCTTGTTTAAGTTCACTGTACGCACAGATCACAGTAATCTCTGTATCCTTCAACAGATGGAATGTCATAATGCCAGACACGCCCGTTGGGCGTATTTTTTTTCACAGTTTGACTTTGAAGTTACTTACCTGCCAGGCAAGCATAACATTTTAGCTGATGCCCTTTCGCGTTGTCAGGGTTCTGACAATGAGGTAGACCTTAGTCATGATTTGTTATTAGCAGGCAAGGATATCCGGACTGTGGCCAACACTTTCCTACAGGAAGTCCAGATCTAACAATGCAACAAACCTATAAGGACCGACCCAGGAATAAGATTAGAAGAAAGAGAGACACTCTTCTTTAAGGGTCGCGCCTTGTACCTACCCGACAAGACGCATCAGGATCTGGCCCTCTCATGGTGTCATGATTCATCCATGGCTGGGCATAAAGGTGTACGTGGTACCAAGGATCTTCTGTCCAGACTGTTCTGGTGGCCAGAATGGAGTCAAGACATGCAGTCTTATGTATCAACCTGCCCCACTTGTGCTGCTAACAAGTATCAGACCTCTAAGCCCATAGGTTTACTTCAACAGGAATCAGCACCAAAACAACCGTGGACCCACATCTCTACAGATTTTATTGTAGAACTACCCAGTTCCGAAGGGAAAACCGCCATCATGGTGACTGTGGACTTTGGAGGGATTACCCACAGCTCCTGAGATGGCCAAAGTATTCTTGAGAGAGATTGTGAGACTCCATGGTCTCCCAGACACTGTAGTGTCCGATCGAGGCCCTCAATTTACTTCCCAATTTTGGGGATCTCTTTGCAAACAGTTAGGAATTCAACAAGCCCTTTCTTCCGGTTTTCACCCCCAAAGCAATGGACAAACCGAAAGGCTCAATCACACACTAGAACAATATCTCTGTTGTTTTTGTAGCAGAAAGCAGGAAGACTAATGTGCTTATCTCCCTATGGCTGAGTTCAGTTATAATAATATCAGACATACTGCCATTAACAGGTCTCCTTTTTACTGCACCTTTGGCTACCATCCGAAGCATATTCCACTGACCGAGTTAAAACCTTCAAGACTGCCCGCCATTGAACAATTCTTGAAGGAGCTTAAATACACCCACATATTAGCCAGTGAGACCCTGAACACCAGTTGACAGTCATATAAGATTTGGGCCGACAAAAAGAGGAAAGCGAGTCCACCTTGGGCAGAAGGAAGCAAGGTGTGGTTAGCCACGAAGCTCTTGCCTCGCTGGACACACATTGGGAAGTTCGCACCGAGATATATTGGTCCTTTTCCAAGTCATCAAGAAGGTGAACCCTGTAGCGTTTTGCCTTAAGTTACCGTCCTCTCTCAAGAACGTCCACCCTGTGTTTCATTCTTCTCTTTTGAAACCTTACCTACCTGACCCTTATAAGAGAAGATCTGAAATATTGACTTGCAACACTCTGTCAGGACCAGCGGAATATGAAGTCTCATACTTAGTGGATTCCCGTTACCATCATGTAGTTCTACAATACCTGGTTCACTGGAAGGGATATTCAGTTGAAGAACGTACGTGGGAACCCAAGATTCACATTCACTCCCCTAGGCTCATCAGAAAGTTTCACAAATTGCATCCGGGCAAACCAGGAGGCCCCCCAAGAAGAAGAGGTCATACTGTCATGCATTCCGTAGGGCGGCGTGTACGGGACTTGTGGAGACGCCTTTAGAAGGTTCCGTCATGTCGGCGTCCGTCAGAAATCACTGGTCTAGTGTTTTTTCCCAAGATGGCCACCACGCTGTCTAATGCCGGTTCAGTGCAGCGATCCTCGCGTTGCACCTTCACTCTCTCTACGAAGGTAACACTGTTTGTGCTACTCTCGCCTCCTTCTGCCCGCCTGGTATTTCTGTTCCCTCCTTGGATCGCTTCTTGTTCCGATTTCTGCCCTGATTCCCTACCCGTTCATTTCTTTCTGCTCCGTCTCCTCTTTCTCTTACGCCACCCTTGGAAGTTTGTTTATTTTCTTCTCTCGGACTCTCCCCTGTCCTTTCTTTCTCCTGTTTTCCCCTCTCTGTTCGTTCCGACTCTCCATCTCTATTTCTCCTCCTTCTTGGAACCTCCCTGCCGGCATCTGCAGCTGTCGAGACGACTTCTCATTTACGGAGCCTGCTCGATGTAGTACCCATCCCATCTGTATTACCTGCATCAGATTACCGTCAGGACAACTCAGCCACGGACAACTTGCATACCAGTCCTGCCATCCTGTCTATATTTACCTGCATCAGAGTACCGTCAGGACAACTCAGCCACGGACAACTTGCATCCCAGTCCTGCCATATTTCAAGAGTATCCTGTTGCAGGGTTTTTTCTGCCGTGAGGCTTTTTCCCTGCCCAGGTGCCGGCTCCCGGGAGTCCCCACTGTTCGGTTCTCCAACTACCCGACAGAGTGGCATCCCAGGGAGCTCGCCCCTACTTACACGAAAAGAAAAAGATAAGGAAGAAGACTCAAGAGCAGACTCGAACACTCCAAGGAAAGAAGACGGAGCCTCTGGATAGCCCTACTGACAATTCAGGTGAGGAGGAAGGGAGGGAGACTATCACTGATTGTGACACAAGGTTGTTTTACAAGTGACGCCTAATTTTCTCCCAAAGGTGGTCTCTGAATTCCAAATTACTTAGAAAATAATTGTACCTTCGTTCTATCCTCCTACCCACTCATGGAAAGAGGAAGAGAGGTTACATAGGCTGGATCCAGGCGTGCTTTGAGTTTTTATATTAGCAGACTTGCTAGAATAAGGCAAGCAGACCAACTGTTTTTAGGATATGCAGGACACAAATTAGGATTGCCAATCACGAAACAGACCATTTCAAGATGGATTATTTTAACCATTCTAGATGGCTTCAAATTGGCAGGGAAAGAACCCCCTCAACATATTAGGGCTCACTCAACCAGGGCTATCAAAGCCTCTTCGGCTCTCTAAAGAGGGGTTCCAATTCGAGACCTATGTGCGGCTGCCACATGGTCGTCCGCACATACCTTTCCAAAATGTTACAGCCTGGATTCCTCCTCTAGCCAGGAGACAAGATTTGGGAAAGCTGTGTTGCATTCGGTACATTCTTAAAGGGATATATTCCAATTTTACTCCCACCTCCTCTTTACACCATTGCTATGGGAGTCTCTTGAAGATAAGGAATACGTCGGAGGATACAATCCCTTCGAAGAACAAGTTACTTTCTTACCTTGTAACGTTCCTTCGATGGGATGTTCCTCCGACGTATTCCTTATCGCCCCTCAATCCATCACCGCAGTAAAACTTCCCTTGTAGTTGCAGCTTACGCTCCTTTAAGGTCAATAACCAATTAATGCAAAGAAAGTTTAAGCTTCAAAACAGAACTGAGCAACGGACGCTGCGCGAGTCTATTTATGCGCACAATGACGTCGGCGCTGATACGGAGGCTGTTGAGGGACACCGACTCGAGGGACGTTGATGCGCAGCACCCTCTACTGAAAAAATGTCCGTGGCCAGAAAGCTGGAATGGGTAACATCAAAGATAAGGAATATGTCGGAGTAACATCCCATCGAAAGAACGTTACAAGGTAAGAAAGTAACTTGTTCTTCTGACTGAATTTATGTAAAAAAAAGGGAATTTTTACTTCAGTTATATATATTCAGATGAAACTCAATTTGTTCTCCACAAAATCATAATATTATTGTGGTTCCAACATAATCAATTATGGATTACACATCTGTTCAAGTTCTCAAGTCACTCAACCTTAGTTTTCAGTAATCACTTCAGGTAAACAATTAGACACATAGGATTCTTATCACTCCATAATATGCAAAAAGTGTCATAAATCATGTGTGATCCGGCTGATCCTTATGTGTTTCACTCTATATGTTTCAGTGTGAAAAGTCACCCTTCTTCAGGAGTTGTTTACCCTCTTCTCTGTGTCTTTTATATATCTACAATGTATAATTAATAGTAACATATTAGTATTACATTCCATCTGTAATAATAATCTTTATAGATTTATAGACCAGTAATCACCTAGATGTCCAATTCTTCCAGTGTGTATTCCATTTACTGTAAAGCAGTATCTGTTTAACTTGTTCTATCTTGATTCCATGTTCTAGGGTGTAGAATGTCCTAAAATCAACCAAATAAATTATATGTAAAAACTATGCGTGGAGAAGCTCACAAGCCTTGGTAAAATATCAATAATCACAATATATCTAGCTCTTATTCTTAATTTTTAAGAGGAGTTCATAGTAAATCTGGCGGGATGTCAAGGTCTTAAGCTTTACAAAGTCTTTCCCTTTGTATGGTGTGTCCCAATATTCACTTTATCTGTGCCCAACAATGGTTGTCAACAGTTCCAGAGTTAACTACGGTAAGGTGCATAGGAAATGTTTTTACGATCGATCAACGTATGCTTAAAACACTCAGGACAATAATATTTTTGAACGCAGTATTCCTTTAACTCAGACAAGGTTTGCGCTCTGTGAGACTACTCGTGTGGACAGCATGCACAGAACAAAAAACCTAATAATCATAATGACAAGTAATATTCAGGGAAGCTTGTTGTATTGCAGATAAGGCATCACATTAAGGTGATATTCAACTTAGGTATGACAGGTATTTGAACATTCATAGGTTGCCCTGCACAGGGATCTCAAGAATATGACAGGTTCTAAAGTTTTAACCAACAGTCAAGAGAACACAAACCCTCCGACATTCCTTCCATGTTCTAAGGCTATGATTAGATATGGTGCGATGGTATCAACCTTTGGGGTTTTTAAATCAGTGAGAAGTGCTTCATCAATTTAGGTTTAACTGATCAGAGAGGGGACCTCTGGCAGAAGTCATTAGGGGGTCCAAACACTGTCAAATCTGGAAAGGCACCACTGAAGGCTGATGGAAATCTTTTCTGCTGAAGCAGTCTCCCAAATCTTGTACCACCATATGTTGATCTGTGGCCCTTCTGTCGATTTCCAACATTTGGGAAGTGTAATTCGGGCAGCTAACAATAAATGATTGATCAGTGTTGCAATGGTCCCTTTCATTGGATATTGGTCCTAGGCTACCACTCCAAGTATGATCGCTATCGGATCAGGTGATAACGGAACCCCTGTAATTTCTTTAATTAGCGCTAACACCTTCTTCCAAAACACTTCGGCCTTCCTGCATGTTCACCATAAGTAGAAGTCCGCATTTAATCCACTGCTCCTCCAGGAATATGGGGAGAATGACAGGTTTATCCTATTAAGGTGTGCTGGAGACATAAAGCAACTAAACAGACTTTTGTAAGCATTCTCTTTGTTCGTGACACTGTAGGAGGAAGTTGCGCTCCTGTTCCTGATTCTTGCAGAGGACTATTCTGTAGGTCCCTTTTTGACTGGTTCATGTATTCAGGAGTTTATGTAGCTTGGAGTTTTTCGTTTTATGAAAACTTCCATCATCGTAAGTTCAAGTGCAGTAAGTCGGTGTGTTCCTGCTTTATGTATCGTGGGGTTTGTGATCCGGTCTCTAAGCAAGCAGTATCTGAAATGTTCAGCTTCAGAGATGCCGTGGTGTTTTCACATACTTCAAATGTAAGTGGCATCTCTTCACAATACATATGTGCTAGATGTGGGAGGTCACCTGTTTGCCACTCTGGAGGCCAGGGGCAAAGCTTGGATTATCTCAAATCGGGTGAACGATGGCTGGGCTGCTTTGTACTTTCTATAGCTTAATAGTTATATCCCAATAAAAGAGCGAGACTTGGGTTGAAGGGATAAGGCACCCATTCTTTTCCTGCATGCACTATTGAGGTAGGGCAAGGTTTGTAATGTCAGTTTAGTGAGGGAATGCTAAATATTCACCCATGTGCAGAACAGGGTTCATGATGTGAATCTAGTACCCACAATAGAGTGGCTGCCATGATGTAACTGTGGAGGATTGACAGTCCCAGGCTGCCATAATATTTGATACTGTAAGACATTCCTACTCAACCGTGGTTGGCAGCTGAGCCTGATGACTTTTAGCATTTTATTGTGGAGTATTCAGATGGGGGACAGTGCAATTTTAACTGGAAGTGCCAGTATTTGATAAAGTAGTCTAGGGATGACATTCCGTTTTATAGCCGTGATACAGCAAAACTAGGAAATGTAATTATTTTCCCATCTTGTCAAGCAGTGACCTAAGATTTTAAATAGGGGTGGAAAATTGGCTTGATGTAGTAATCTAAATGTAGGCATCAATTTGATACCTAGGTAGTCCAATTCATTTTAACTCCATCAGAATGGAAAATCCTGTTTGATTCTAGCTATGTTGTTTGAGTGTTTTGAGATGTTTAGGCCCCTTGATTTTTCATTGTGAAGCCTGATGCTTCCTGAAAAGCGTTGAGGACTGTTAATAGGGCTGGGAGAAATGGACGTCGTTAGCAAAACATTGGGGGTCATTACGACTACGGAGGTAGCCATGCCGCTATTTGCGGCATGGCTACCTCCATACCGGGTACCGGGTCCGGGTTCCCTGAATGGGTAACTACCGGGCCATTCTGACCTTGGAGGGCCAGGTATTTCCCCATTCAGAGAACCTGGACCCGGTACATCCCCATTCCCATTGAACCCCTTCAGGGCTCAATGGAAATGGGGAGGATGCAAGCAATGGGTCCGTTAATGACGGGCCTGTTGTTTGCATCCTGGTTTGCTCGCGGGACCCGCTAAGGACGCCTTGTTTTACCAGGCGTCCTTAGCGTGTCCCACGAGGAGACCTCGTAATGAGGTGGTAGGGGGTTAACGGGGCCGGCAGTATATGCGGACAATGACCCCCATTGTACGCATATACCACTGATTTGTGGTCAGTTTATTTTAAAGGGATGCATCGGATATGTAGATTAAATCTGATTCATCTATCCTGTGGCTCTATTATTAAAGCAAAGGTTAGAGGGTACATGGGACACCCTTAACAAGTCCCTCTAGTGACTGGGATAAAGGGTGAATAGTGACTGTTAAAGCAGATTCTTAAATGAGGAAATCTGAAGCAAGCCATGACAAAGGTACAAAAATTAGGCCCAAGTGTAAATGCCTGAAGTGTTGAATAAATGAAATACCAGTCCACCCTATCAAAGGCCTTGTTAGCATCAAGTGCCAGCAAGGTTGTGGGGCTATTGCTCCTTTGTCCCATTTCTGTGATATCAATGGTGTGTCTGATGTTATCATGTGTGCTACGATTACCTATGAGTCCGGCCTGGTCTGGGTTGATAAGCGATGGAAGGACCCCCAACAGTCTGGATGTCATTATCTTGGAATACATATTAGTATCTGTGTTGAGGAAGGAGATTTGGCAGTGCGATTTGCAATGTGTAGCCTTCTGAACGAGTTTAAGAATGAAAGTAGTTAGTTGTCCCCCATGGATCCTGATATTTTCACAGATCTGAGGAAGTAGTTAAATAAGGAAGTTAGGGGGTTACTAATTTGGCCTTAAATGTTGTGCAGAAAAGCAGCATAAAGTCCTCTGGGCATGGGGCTTTTTGGTTAAGTAATGTGTGAATCGTCAATTCCGTCTTTTCTTTTGTAATGGGAAGCTCCAATTGGTCATGAGCTGTGTGAGACAATTGGGGAAGAGAGGACGAAGTAAGATGCCAGAAGCTAATCCCTCGTTAGTCAGAAGGTTTTGGGTCAATTCTGGGAAGGTCTCTAATTTTCATTAATATGTGTACTGTAATGTGCCCTTCTCGTCCCTAGTGGAAGTAATGTGATTCCTGGTTTGTTGAAGTCGTAGTTTGCAGGCTAATAGCTTGCTTGCTTTATTTCTGTGCGTATTATAATATTGTTTTGGGGAAGCAAGGAAGCTACAGTATTAGACGCAAGTAGCTCTTTTAAAATGTATCTGGACAACCTCAATTCTTTATAGGCCTTCCTAGACCCTTTTCGGGATTGGGCCAGTCTCTTTTCATGCACAAGAGCTTCTAAGTGTTCCCTAGACTTTTTCTGTGTCTTAAAATAGGCTATTGAGCGATTGATGAATGTTTCCCTTATGAGCATCTTCATCGCATCACTCAAGGTCCCCGGGTATATCTCGTTGTTATCATTGTCAGCAAAGTTTTCGTCAATGGCTTTTGCTATCTCTTTGCGAATGATGTGGTCTTGAAGGAGTAAATTGTATAGTTTCCACTCTCGCAATGGTTGTGACTGTGATCAGGTTATCCGTAGTGTGGCTGAAAAACCAGAGTGATTTGAAAACAGTCTAGGGCAACTTCAGAATCTGAGACATGATGCTGAAAGTAGATGAGATTGAGTCGAGAATATCCCCAGTGAATATGAGAGATGTGTGTATAATCTCTCTTCTTTTCATGTAGGAACCCCTAGATCTCGATTGTACCCAGTTCGCTCAAGAATCCTGCCTAGGCTCTGGCATTTTAAAAATCTGTTTAGGAAGGTGGGAGCATTTTGTTTACAGCAGGGTCTGGGACCAAATTGAAATCTCCAGAGGTAATACATTTTCCTTCAATGAAGTCGATTAATGTTGGGAGGATTGTGTGACAAATCCCTTCGTATCGTCAATTTTCTCCGGGTGGGGGGGGCCTTTCCATGGAGCCAGGGGGGTGAGGCTGCTACCAGATAGGCCCCCTGAGAGTGGTACTCAGCGGAATGATCCCATGCCAGGGCACTCCCTCTGGAGGAGAAGGGAAAACTATCCGGGAGAATGCATTATATCAACCATCAATATGACCTACATTATTCACCCCACAACACGGGTAGGGCCCACGCATCCCCACCCTCTCTACCTCCTCTTTCTTCTGTGAGTTACTTCATGCATGGTAGCCCTGTCAATCAGATAGACAACACTGTGACGAGAAAGAGTGAAGGAAGAATTGTGAATGGATGGCTCCAGAAGTATTGACATGAAGATGAGCAGGGCAATGAAGAGCCCTACGCGGAACCAAGGCAAACATACTAGCTATCTGAGACTCGAGAATCAATTTACCATGAAAACTGACAAAAGACTTTCCTCAGGGTCAGCCCTGCCCCAGAGGAGTATGCATCAAGCAGGGGAGGGAAGCCGCGGAGAGTGGACACACTGCAGATTTGGACTCTTGGAGAAGGAAGTCGGCGTCTGAGAAGGTGGAGAAAAGCCAATGCATACCTGAAGGACCGGTGGCAGGAAGGAAGTCATCCGAGTGGTGAAGATGGGGTCCAGCGTGTGGGAATTAACCAGCATGGAGGAGCCGCCGAAAGTCGAGAGCAGACCGCGAGAGCCCAGGGGAAGCCAGAGAAGCTTACCAGTGTTTTAGAGGATAGGAACCCTCATGGACCAAGTTGGAAGGTATGCAGAGGGGGCCGGGAAGGCACTGGGGGACCCTAGAAGCTGTGGTTGGGAGGAAGATGGTTCTGCCCTTCCTCCCAACCACAGCTTCTAGGGTCCCCAGTGGGACCAAGCAGGGAAATCAAATAGAGACATACTGACCTGAATGTTGAGAAGCTTGGAGAATTGTACATTCGATACAATGCCTGGCAGGATAGTAAACGGGACCTGATAAAAAGACACTATAAATCTGAGAAGGAGGTCAGAGACTCGAGGGCTGAGGGGATTGGAGAGTTGTATATGCGAGATGATGCCTGGCAGTGCAGTGAACCAGGCTTAACTAAGAGACATTGTAAACCTAAGAAGGGGGTCTCGGACCCACATAACGCAAAGAGAAGACCGGGGTGGAGGGGGAGAAAGATATCCTTTGGCAAAGGTCAGAAGAAGACCAAACGAAAAGAGAAATAGTCTTTAGTCAAAACCAAGAGAAGACCAGGGGAAGAGAAAGCAATCCTTTGGCAAAAGTTAAGAGAAGACCTTAGGAATAAAGACATATCCTCTGGTAAACATCCAGACATCATTGATACTATTGAAAGAGAGCCTAAGAAAGGCTTGAGGAAGGGAGACATTTCCCCCATCTTTTTATGTTCACTATAAGCAAATCACATGAGAAGGCCTGTGGAAGGGAACCCTCCTTCCCATCTGTGCAAGTCAGAAAAGCCTGATTATGGCCAGGGGAAGAAGGATATTCCCCCATCATTCACGTACAGCCTAAAAATCATCCCGAAGCAGGGAGTCACCCTTCTGAAGTCAGGGTGTAGCCTATTTTATAGTTTTCTTTTGAACTGTAAAGGATGGAAACAGGTTTGGGACACAGGACAGTGGACTATTTGGTTTTGACAGACGTTCTGACACCATTCTTAGTTTTGTTTGAGCCAGGGAAACCCCTCTTAGTTATAGGGACAAGTACAGTTCTTCCTTATTGTCTGTTAAATACAAGTTTATACCAACAAGTATACCATCTTTGTGCCCTGCGTCTTCTTCTGAATCCTTACAATTGTTATCAGGAATTCATGGTGATTGTCTTTGGGAGATACAAGGAAACCAATGTGTTGAGTAGATCACATTAGGTTCCTTTTAAAAGAAGAATTCTTTCATTAGTTTCTTTTAACACTGCCGTCTTGATGAAGGGAGTGTCTTTGAGATCAATATTGCTGTACCTCTTTATATTGTCGAAGCAGCGGTGAAATATTGCTTGTAGTAGGTTTGTATCTCATTCTATGTTCAGCTGATTTAGTTGGATTTCTTAAATAATTACACTATTAGCATCGAATGTCTGGAGTCTTTTCATCATCATTTTCCTCTTTACCAGGGAGTTTAAGACCTGCATGATAAAAACAAAATGCTAAATGTAAGAGTCTAGATTGTGTAGGAAGTTTACCAGATTCAATATAATTCCACAGGAAAACGAGTTCCCTCCGGGAACGAACTTTATGGAAATGGATACCAGCTTTGAATCACAGTTCACCATGCGCAAATACTCTGTTTACAGATAACAAACAATTTCTAAGGTAAATGAACCCCCCTGAAACCACTTCCCATACCTCGATCAAAAATAGTAAGAGAAAGCATAATGCCATAGAGGTTTGGTAGTGGTATGGGCTGTGACCGTGCCCGTTCCCTTCCAGACCTAACAATTAATTATCAGTCTCATAAGTAGGGTTCAGTATTTGGTCATAGCAAAGGCATCAGCTCGCCCTCAAAGGCCTCAGGGACAGTGATGATGAAGTGCCTTTCTGGGGCGTACCAGACAATATTTACAATTGAGGCAAACTAACTCTAGGTCGATGGGCAGTTTCGCCTGATGAAGAAGGTGAGGGGGCTTATATCATAGCGCAAGGGAACCCCCATTTGTATCTAATTCCTTTCTTGCGCAGCCAAAATGTAAAATCATGCAGGGCTTTCCTTTTAAGTAGTGTAGATGGAGCTAGATCCTGAAGGAGTAGTATATGGGAACCCCTGAAGATTATGTCCAGTGTTACTCTGGCGGCCGCCATGATGTCTCATTTCACTCTAAAGTAATGGACTCTTGTTAAGACATCTGATTTTAACTTATTTTGAAACTGGATAAATGAATATATTCTGTGCGTCTGGTCCAGTTCTATTTCCTTGTTGTCTGACTCACAGAGAATAATTTTGAATGCATCCAGCACGTATGGCTTTAGCTTTGAGTCCAGTACTTGTGGGGGATATGCGTTTCCTTCTGGTTTTATTCTCGGATTCCTCCTGTTGTTGCAGTAGCGAGGAACTGAGGACCTCTAGTGTGTCCACTGTCTTGTCCGGATGTGATAACTTATAGCTCTGCTCGCACATAGAGTTTTCCAGGTGTTCGATATGGGATTCAACAGAATCTAACTTGCTTGTCGATTGCGGCCACCCCCAGAGTTATCTTTGCCATGGATCTTCGATTTCTCTTTATTGAGCATTAAGGAGAGTACAGCTTTTTTGTGATGTGGCAGACATTTCTGCACAGGGCCAGAGTTTCAGGAAGACCAGTTATCCGGATAAGAATGTAAAGGCTGGTCCGCAGATGGCTAGTGTTTGTGTTGCATGGAGAATTGCATTAGACAGTAGGTAGCAGGTTGATTTGTAGTAGTCTCCCTGCGCTTCCATACCAGGCGGTATTCTGTGATGGGGAAGGGGGTCCTTCCTATACCTGTATGTGCGGTAGCTTACTGTAGTGTGATGCTACTGTGCAAGTAATGTAATGCCACGGTGCAGGGAGGGCTGCACCAGCAGCGAAGATTAAGATGTGAGTTATTTCATAACTCAACTTAATATCCCTGAAAGCCAGCAGGGACCTCGCCAAGATAAAATGAAGGCTGGGTGAGGAAATGTCCGCTGCTGCACCATCTGTTATCCCCAGGGCCCGCCGATGAACGCTGGTGCGGGGTCCATCAGGGCGCCGAGGTTCAATCCTGAGCAAGCTTGTGAAGTGGAAAGGTTGTTTGAATTACGTGGTGGAGCAGATTTTTTCCACTGAGGAATGGATGGGTCTCAGTGCCAATGTAGCTGCAGACTTCCAAGCTGCCCATCGATGATGAGAAACATCTTGTTCTGCAGCACGAGCAGAGGAGGGCCTCTCTGATGCGAGCCCTGTCAGTGGCAAAGCTTTTTGTGGTGACGTTCCGCAAGGCCGAGGGTTGGGGGGCTGAGGGGGTTGAGAGCATTATATTATAATATTATGACTGTTTTCAGGGCAGCATAAATGGGTCGTGGGCCGGTTGTTGCGTTCAGCCCTATGGAGCTTGCATGTCTGGTCTGGTGCTCGGCTTGGCAAACCCCCTCACTGCTGCACATGTTCAACTTTGCTAACTGTTACATCAACAGCATTACTGTTACCCATCAGCGTGTCAACATTGGCCTCCAACTTGTTGAACCAGGAGCCAATGGTTTCAAGCTTCTTTTCCAAGTTTGACAACCAGGCCATGTGGTTTCTCCTGTCTTTATGAAAGTCAAACATATCTGCTCAGACTGTAGCATGTCACTTGTCTCTCTCTCCTCATTTTAGTGCCCTGGCATACTACAACACAAATATCTCTATTCATTTTCATACCTGTGAGATTGGGGTAATGTTTGATTTAATTAAATGCTTCTACTGCCTCACTGCATGCAATTATGCAGGCTCTGCAGGGTATGGTGTTGGCGTTGGTTCTAACGACTTCAGCTGATGTGTTGGTTAGTATTGTCTGCCTGCGCCTGGTCTCTGCCTCTCCCTGCTCACCCGTGATATTTTTTGCCCCTCCACTTTCCTTGTATTTAGTCATGCAGCAGACAGCCAGGCAAAACAATTAGTGGTTTGGGTGTAGAGTAGCTTCAGCCATTTTTCTTGTTGTCTTACTGCCTTACCATGTTCCTTGTATTGTTGTTAGGGGGTGTGCTGAAATGATTTAGCTGCACAACAGCAGATCTCTTAGCACTCTATATAGCTTCAGAGGCGCATCATGCAGAATACAATCACCCCAGGTTGCAGTGCCTTTTTGCCAAGAGCCACTTACCTCAGGCAGCATCCTCTTCCTTTGTGATTTTATTATTGTTATTAAGGTATTTATTGAGCTCTGACCTAGCTTTAGGAAGCAGAAGAGCGCTTTACAATCATTGGGGGGGGGGGGGAAATAAGGTTAGGGAGCAGAGAAACAAGAGAGTAGGGATATAGCTACAGGCGAGGGGGGGCAATAGTCAGCAATGGATCTACAAGTAACCAGCGGAGGAAACAGTGGGGATCAGATCACCCAGTCTCCGGTAAGATGGGGAGTGGACAGTGTATGGACCTAGGCAGTGCTCCAGATAAGATGTGAGGTGGGAGTATTTTACTCCCTATTTTGAAACTTTGAGTGTAAATGTGATTTTAAGAGAGTAAAAATGACTTTTCTTCCTTGCAAGAGAGTAACATGTATGTGACATCCAGTCGATGTGTGCAAAAACTGTATGGAAATCACTACCATGCAGCAGCTTTCTCCATTGCGACAGAATACACCTTTCATTATTCCTCTAAGGTCTGGCCATTTGGTCTCTCCAGTATATATTTAAATCTTGAAATCAACAAAAAAACCTAGCCAATTACATAGTAAAGCAAACATGAATTGTATTGCGTGTTTTGAGGTTCGATAGCAGAATTGTCTGCTCGTTTCCTGGAGGTATTACTACCTAATGGTATACCAATGTTATGAAACAACAGTGCAGAGAGGCAAGGACTCCATGCTAAATTTTATATCTAATCTAATGGTCAAGTGGTTATTTATATAGCGCTTTTGGCAAGTGCTGTACATAGAACATATTTATCAAAATTATCAACAAACCGAAAACCGAAGTCGGTACTCCTTTATCGATTTTGAAAAGATAAAAGGCTGAGCTGGACTTGCCAGGATTCAAACTTACAGATCACGCACAGATTGTAGCAATGAGTGCTCAACCGGCTGAGCTATCTTATTGGCTAACATCCTTCAGAGGTCAGTTAACTAAGTATTGACAGAGATACAATAATCACAGTACCTAGATGTTGGACGAACCATTTATGAAGCGCTCTATAAAGTTAAATACCTATCTGGATTATCAGAGGGACAGGCTTTGCTGAGTTTCTATTTCAATTACCAATGTAACTTTCATTCGTTTGCTTTTGAACAGCGCTTGCAGTTCCTGGAGAGTCAGGTTTTGGATGTTTTAATTGTAGTCTTGTAGGTTTAGGAGGCTAGAACACCTGTGATTGGTGTAATGACATTCACTCACCCTTGAGCAAAGATTCTGCATCCACTAGCCATTTATAGTGATGTACCCCATTGACTGCAAGTTTGAATGGATGGAAACTAGACTGTTCATAGTCATAATTTAACACACAGCACAGCAACTCTGAAAAATACAATTGTGCAATACTGGTTTGCTTTCATTAGGAAAAAAACTTAATTTGTTAAAACATATTAATTCTCAAATGTAACTTAGTTTTCCATCTTATTAATTACAATCCTAAAATTCTAGGAAAATAAATATGCACAGTGCTTCTGTTTGCTTCATAAGCATCAACACAGCAGAAGCTGAATGGAAAGAAACAATTCCTTTTAGCACAGTGTGCAATATAATTTTTTTGAAAGGCTTCATAGAAATACATTCGGTTTCAGAGGTGGCTTGCAATTACATCCATGTAAATAAAAATGAAAAGAAGCCTTCTGGTTTCTGTCAAGTAACCTGACCTTTGCACTGCCTTCTGCTCTAAACCTGTGTGTAAATGTACACAGGAAAATAATAAAGCGGTCTTATTTACAAGATGTTCATGCGTAAAAAGGCCTGGTACACACCTTATCTGGAGGCAAGGACCTTGGTGTGAGAGAGGAGCAATTGCTTGAATAGGTGGGTCTTGAGCTCCTACCTGGATTTTAGAAGCGAGGGGGTGAGTTGGAAGTTGATGGGGAGGAGGTTCCAGAGTCTTGGGGCATAGACAGAGAAGGTCTGTCTTCTGGTGTTTTCCTTTCTGCACCGGAGTAGTTCAAGTCTGCACATGTCATTACTTCTGGTGGATCGTAGGCCTCAGGAGATGCTGAGTTTCTCAATCGGGTAGCTTGGGAACTTCAGGGTGACAGCCTTGTATATGTTGCAGCAGGATTTGAACATGATAGGGGCTTGCAGTGGGAGCCAGTGCAGTTTAATGAGGGTCGGGTGATGTGGTAGAATTTGTGGAGTCCTTTGAGTCGTGCTGCAGCACGCATCTCAGGGGAGCCATAGTAGTTGCCAAAGGCCTTCCAAAAGGACATTGCCTCCATCCAGGTGGGAGAGTACCAATTCTTGCACAGCAGATATCAAGTGGTTATCTGACATGAAAAGCTTGATTTCTTGCAGGAGAGAAAGTTGGTACCAAGCTGTTTGTGTCCTCTTTGTTATGAGCTGTTTCATTTCATTTTCATTTTGTCATTTGTATAGCGCCTTTCACCAGGGGTATGGTCCCAACGTGGTTGAAAGACCTTGCAGTGTCCGAAGTATGGGAAAGTTAGGAGGTGCTAGTATGCCTGTGTGTATAATGGGCATTAAAGGTTTAAGGGATTGGGCGAGTCTTTGCTAGCCAACCATGCCTAATTTGCATGTGTATGGAGGAGAGATGTACACCAGAAAAATAAGCTGGAGGGTGTGTGTAAGAGGATAGTCAATTATGTGTGTAGCTACAGTTTTAATGATTTGTCGTGAAAGGTAGCTACATTCTTATGGTAGAAGTGTTGGGCATAGTGTCATTCGAGTTCTATGTGAAAGCAGATGCTTGTTGAAGTGTGGCGCTCTTTTGGCTAATTCCAAAAGTGAGGAGTGTGAGAGGCAAAATACATTGGTTATGATCAAATGAAAGCCTAGAATTGGTAAATTTCGGCAAAATTCTAAAATATATGGGTTGATCACGGGTTGATTAATTATGGACAATATATTCTGCATGCTTCCAGCTATCATTAAGTGGCTACATTCAATACCCCACTTAACCGTAAAGGAAGAATTCTGCCAACATCTGCATTCCCTGTAGTGGAACACATTCTGCAATCGCCTAGAATCCATAACATGGTCGCCCTCATGAACTCAACTAAATGCAGCACCCTGGTCAACTGCACAACCCTTCGAAGTGCTATAAAATGGCTGTCTAAGGCTACAGTCTCTGCAATATAATGGCTATGCATACAAATCAACACCCAGGTCGCCCTCCTGAAATATGCAAGTGCAGCACAATGGCCAACCGCACAAGTCTTCTAAGTGTAACATTTTGGCGAGTCCCAGGGCAAAAAACTCAAGAGCAGAAGCAATGGCCATCTTTCTAATTATGTGGTTCAACAGGTTGGCCACCCTTAGAAATACCTGCAGTGCAATACATTGCCAACCCTACAAAATCCATCAAGAGCAAGCAACACATTGCCCACACCCAGAATCCATCTAAGTGCAATACATTGCCCACCCCCAAAATCCATCTACCTGCAATACATTGCCAACCCCCCAAAATTCATCTTAAGTGCAATACATTTCCCACCCCCAAAATACATCTAAGTGAAATATCTTGCCCATCCCCAAATAACATCTAAGTGAAATACATTGCCCACCCCAAATAACATCTAAGTGCAACACATTTGTTGTCCCCCAAATAAATGTAAGTGCGACCCACTGCTCCCCCCCCCCCCAAAATGCCTCAAGTGCAACACGTCTGTGCTCCAAATACATGTATCAGGATATCTAAGGAGTGCAGCAGGTAATCTACACAATGCTATGATTTGAAGGTATAAATAAAGAAGTGGCAGGGTTTTAATTGAGCACAGTAATAGCTGTGCTCACCGCCCAGACCACCTGACCTTAGTTGTTGCTGTTGGGTGCTGTGCCAGGCATCTATGGGCGAACAGGGGCAAACAGGTATGGGGTCTGTTCATGAAGGGAGCTCCCTTTTCCTCTGGCCCTTAGCTGGCTGCCCTGCGTCCCTCCATAAAGAGGGCTACTTCCTGGATGGACCCGCCAATCGCTGGCTTGGGGTGGGAGTGGGGCTGGGGAAGGACTGGGGAGGAGGTGGTGGAAGGAGTCAGTGGGAGCAGGGGAAAAATAAGTAAATAACGGGCCAGGGATTAAATAAGTAAATCAATGCAGGCGGCTAGGGGGTAAATAAATAAATTCAGCAGGCGGGAAATAAATCAATATGGGCAGGGGCCACTTACCACCATGCAGGTGCGAGGGGAGAAATCTGAGAGAACAGCTCGCTTCCTTAGGCCTGAGGCATCAAGGAGTCCCCCAGCCTTGGTGCATGTTTTAGCTTCCTTCCAGGATAGAGCCAACAATTGCTGGCCTGGGTGTGCAGGAGTGGGGCCGGAAAAGACAGGGGAGGGAGTTGGGGGAAGGAGGCAGTGACACATTTTTTCTTCCCTCGATGACTGACGCTTGTGGGCAAGATCGGAAGAGTGTACCTTGCAGGACTTCGGGACAATGTGCAGTCTTCTTCACAGATTAGGTTTCTCCATCAACCTAAGGATTCCTTTCTGTTCCCTATCTCAAAACAATTGTAGTTTATTAGGGCAATTCTAGATAAGGAGCCAGGCAAGGCCTTCCTACCACCAGAAAGAGTGATGAGCATTCAGACCACTCTAGCGATCTTCCAACTGAAATGGGGAGTCCCAAAAGGGGGTTTCTTGAGGATGCTAGAGCTCATGGCATCCTACATCTTCATCCTACATAATCATAGTCCTGGTCTCAATAGAGATCCCTGAGAAGCAAGTAGTCCTAGTACAACTGGGATATGAGGGGGGTGTGGCTAACTAGCCATGTGAGTGGTCGAGTCGCTCTAGGGCTCCTGCAGATCCGGAAAATATCCTTGAACTGCCGGCCGCTAGAACTATAGTATATTGGCCCCAAACAAAGACTCATCTGTTGGAAAGCAGGCTGCAACGAACGAGCTACGCGGGAACTGAAACCACGTAGAGAAAGAGAAGATATTTGCGACAAACTAGAAGCGGGCTCTGAGAAAATGCCCAGACAAGATGGCCGCCTGAGTTGACAAAGGACCCGGGCAGAACGAACTCCACGCAGACAGAGAGGCCGAGCTCCACACCAACAATCAGGAACAAACGTGACCGGTAAGTGCCCAGCAGGGAATCTAGACGGGCACCGAGGGAAGCGCATGCGGAAACAAAGGTGCGCCAACCCTAGTCACACACAGTGCGAGGACTGGAGCGCACATACAGAGACTCTATCTCGAGCTCCGGCGACACAGAGGCATACCAGGTCCCATCCGAAACCGCAAGATACAGAGCACATGAAAGAGGGCCCCTCCGGCGAGGGGAGACCACATTGCCCCATCAGTGCCGTCCGTCTTACGTAGACTGCAAAGACGATATAAACATCAGCTGGACCTAATTAGGCAGCTGCAACACTAATAACACTGCGCTGGGGATCTGACCACAAATACTGATGAGGACAAGTACAGGGTCTAAAAGTGAAAGCCATAGGGGCCGAACCGGAAAGAACAGAAACCGCAACACAATCCATGCGCTGTAGAACGAACGCTGCGAAGTGAGAGCAGTCATGAAAAGGCAGCATTAATGAACGGCTACTCCTCTCGGCTCAATGCCAAAGTAAGACGCTCGTGGAGGCAGAAGATAGCAGTACATACGCTCTGAAGACCAGCAGAGAAGGCGCCAAACAATGGATTTATGATATAAAAACCAAAGTGGGACACAAAACACAAAACCAAGGGGCTAACAGAAAGAGGCCATCTTGAATACTAATGAACGCAGGACCAGAACAGACAAAATACAGCTGATGCTTCACACAGGAGGAAGATTGCAGCTGGTGCACAAGGGATGAACGAACATGGAGCAACAAAAGGGACTGTAGTCGGCACAGGCACATGAGGAGGCCGCACAGAATACCACCCTGTGGACACCAGAAGCAACCACTGACATGGGCAGGGAGGACCCCCCTCACCTCCCCCACCCGGAGAAATAAGGGGCACGGGTCAAAATCGGACCTAGGAATCGCGCCCAGCGTGTCGCGGCCCGGGGGAGGGCAGAGGACTCCAAAAACGAAAATGGCCATTTAAGAACTTTACACCTAACCAGATGCACCCCGCCTCCGGCCAACATAGTGGACAGCTCCCAACGGACCCTAGCACTGGGCGAATTTGCACCTGTACACGTATAGGATAGTTTGACCCTGGCCACTTCGGGCTGCGGCGCCTGGATATACCGCAATGGCATCATAAGCTACCCAAGACAAGGGAAGCAATCCACATTGGAGGATTTCACAAAAACGCCACAAATAATGCAGGGAGCCAGGAACAAAGAGAGGAGCTTGCAGATGGATACACCTCCGGCACGTAGTGATCAGCAGATTCTAGAGGCTATTGCGGAATTGAAGGTGGCATGGGGAACGAAACTGGACGCAGCAATGACTACACTCAAAGAGTCGCTCAAATCCAAAATTGATGCAGTACAAGTGGATGTAAACTTATTAAGACAAGATGTGAGGTCAATAGCGGAACGCACAGGCGAATTACAAAATGAAGTGAAAACAAACACAGCAGTCTGTGCGTCCCACGCTTCAGAGATCCACGCACTGCGACAACAAGTGAGCAACCTGGAAAATAGGGCTGAGGAGGCCGAAGGATGCGCGCAAAGGAACAATATACGTATTGTGGGACTCCCGCAGGGTCAGGAAGGATCGAACCCCACTGACTATATCGAGACCATGCTGTTGCAAGAAATAGAAGGAGGGGTACTCACCCAAGGATTTGCGGTGGAGAGAGCACATAGAGCCGTGGTAAGGAGACCACCGCCGGAGCCCCCCTCCCCCCCCGAGGCCGATCATCGCCAAGATACTAAATTACCTGGACAGAGAAAGAATTCTGGAATACTTCCGCGAAGGAGGAACAATACAAAGAGCATCAGCGTCCATCACGGCATTCCCGGACTACACACTCCATGTACAAATGCAACGATAAATTTTGGGACAGTGAAGATGAGATTGCGTGATGCAGGCTACAGATACATGTTGATGTACCCAGCGAAGCTGAAGGTGTTCCACAGGAACAGAGCAATATTTTTCGAGACCCTGGAAGATGCGATGGAGTGGCTGGACACACAGAATTGTCTGGAGGGAACAGCTGAGCAGAAGGAGAGCGGTACGGAGATGTGAGGCATTGGTTCCAGAAGCAGAGGTGCTGTATAAACTATGACTTTGGGACTTGATTATAGACCTGTGATGCAGGATAAGGGTGCCCGAACATGATGTGGCACAGAAGCAGGAGGTACAGAGAACCCACACTCATACCACATTAGATAGGTTAGTCGGGTTACCGGTAGTTCGGTAACCCCCTGCTGGGTTCCTAGTGCCAGCGTAGCCAGGATAGGACCAAATGCAGGATCGCCTGAGATCCAGGGATGGAGCTGGGCAACAATTGGGGTTGGGAAGGGCGGGGGGTGCGAGGGGAGGTTAGGAGTTTGCAGCGGTAATTGTGTATATGGGGGGACGGAGTGGAGTTGGTGGATTTGCAGTGTTATGTGTTATGGAACAAGCTTACACACATGCGCGCCTGTGCTTAAAGAGGATGACGGGGAGGGATAATGGAGGTGACTGGGTATGGTCGAAATATGGGGGACCTTAAGATAGTTACCTGGAATGTCAGGGGCCTCAACAGTTACCCGAAGAGGAACAAGATTATGATGTCCCGGGAGGATAGCTTAACGGCAACATGCACGCCTTGGAAGCAAGATGACACGAAGCAACACAGGTTCAATCCCCGGGTCCGCGCTTAGAAACCTCTGGGTGTTTAAGCGTGTTATAAATACGTAACTAAGACTGAAGGCATTCAATTGCCTATTTGTTGGAGGCGAAGAACGCTGGTCTACGCTCCTGAATTTGTTTATTTGTTCTTGGAATTGTCTGCCGCTCCCCCTCTGAACAGCACTGCGAGCACAGGGCTCTTGCTGTCCTTAAGGAGGCGGGGCCGCCGAGGATCACGTGACTGGCTCACGTGACAGAGCGAAGAGCTACAAATCAGCCGTGAAGCCGCCCGAGCGGCGTTGACTGAAGGCATTCAATTGCCTATTTGTTGGAGGCGAAGAACGCTGGTCTACGCTCCTGAATTTGTTTATTTGTTCTTGGAATTGTCTGCCGCTCCCCCTCTGAACAGCACTGCGAGCACAGGGCTCTTGCTGTCCTTAAGGAGGCGGGGCCGCCGAGGATCACGTGACTGGCTCACGTGACAGAGCGAAGAGCTACAAATCAGCCGTGAAGCCGCCCGAGCGGCGTTGACTGAAGGCATTCAATTGCCTATTTGTTGGAGGCGAAGAACGCTGGTCTACGCTCCTGAATTTGTTTATTTGTTCTTGGAATTGTCTGCCGCTCCCCCTCTGAACAGCACTGCGAGCACAGGGCTCTTGCTGTCCTTAAGGAGGCGGGGCCGCCGAGGATCACGTGACTGGCTCACGTGACAGAGCGAAGAGCTACAAATAAGCCGTGAAGCCACCCTCGCGGCGTAAGCCCTGGTGGCAGAAGGGCTGGTGCTGTTTGGCTGGTCGGCTGGAAGCATTGACTCTACGATTTATTCAATTCTGAGTAAGAAAATCATATTTAACTATTAATTAAGCCGGTCTTTGGGGAGGAGAGACGGACTAAGGCTGCTCCTTAAGCCATCGGGCGTTCCCTAGACGGCGAAGTTGTATATGTAATTTCTGACCAAGCAAACAATTAAGGTACTGTTCCGAGTATTTTCTAGATTCCTGCTCAACTCTCTATTTTTAAAGATTTTATCCTGTTATCGGATCATCTCTTTTTTAGCAGTACCTACTTATCCTGTTTTTACAACTACTTGTTTAATCAAAATTTTAACCTAACTGTATATTTCGTTTGGTGACTGTACTATTATAAGGTGGTATGCGTACTTTAAGAAGTACAAAGATGAATGGCCCAATATTGGTCCAGGAAAATGTAGAAACCCAGAAACGAAAATTAATGGGTAGTACGCCCCGAAGGCATCACCCTGCTAGTGCCTCTAACCTTAATAGGCATACATCTTCAGCTGATATAAAACGCTACTTCTTTGAGACAAAACCCCTATCCTGTGACTTCACTGGGAAATCAATTGATTCTTGCTTTAAGTTTACTACAAACGGCCAAGGCTCTAATGTAAAAAATTCCTTGGGAGTCTCTGATAACACCCTTATTAAAGAGGGCGTCATCCCCCTTTTAAAAGAGCCTCATTCAATGCCTGTAATATGTGAAGTTCCTGGATCCCCAGGGTCCAACATCAATTCCAATAGAAACCAAGAGCCTCAAATACCATGTCTGAACTCTTCAGGTTCTGCCGGGGGGGTCCGGGGTGGGAGTATACTACCACATGATTGTCATGCTCCCCCGCCCCTCCCCCTGATTAAAAGCTGTGTTGGTTTAGCGGATTCTCAACCTGTAGTAATTGAACTGAGCTCAAACTCTTCCCTTTTGGAAGGAGATGATTGTCGGAATTCATTAGAGCTACCTGAAGTTTCTTTCATATACTCAGACTCAGCACATAGTTTAGTCGCTTCATTTGCTGCTCCCACTCCTAGACGTATTCCGGATGTTCCGGTCCCACCATCTGATGACCCTATTTTGCCTCCAGTTATTTCCCCGTCTATTTTGATTGAGACCACGTTGCATGCCATGAATTTGGCCATTTCCTCTCTTTTTAAGTTGTTTGAAACACTCGATCGAAAACTGCAGATACACGATAAACAGATTGAGAAATTATTACATTGGCAGGCAACGCTTAAACACAGTATTGAAATGAATACCCGAAAAAGACTAAAATTAAATTCTGAGAAATCACTGATCTCTGATAAATCCCCTACCGAGCCCATTACGCAAACACAACCAATGAAGTTCACACCCTTACCTACCTTTCCCAATGTAATTCACGACGATTTCTCATTGCTCCAAAAAATTGAAACACCAAAAGATAAACCACTCTTAGACCTGATAGTTCCTGGAGACAAACATGTGTTTAACATATTCACATCTAATGGACCTAAGCCACCCGAAATTAAATCTAAACCAAAAAAGAACCCGAGTAGTAAAAAAACAAAAAATGTTAAAGATATAACTAAAACGACAACCTCAGCAAGTAAAGCCTTCATTAAAGCCCTATCCTTGCCTAGGAAACATACCATCATGGCCGCGGAAGCAGTACAAAAAAAATATAACACCTTGGCTAATGGTAAAAAAAATAGTACACAGCCAACGGCATGCCCGGCCCAGCTAGTAGCCTATGACCCATTAGACGCACTGGTCGAGGCTGCTGAACATGACAAGGTGGCAAACACACAAGCTTCACTTCCCTTAGTACCCTTATGTCCAGAGGTACAAGTAAAAGAGTGTGATATCTTTATAGCTCCATCATCTTGTTCTCCTGAGCTGATTATAGATAAGAATGCTGAAGCCAGACGGAACGAAATTAGAAAGGAGATTGATCACTATATGACCAAACAACGACCCTCGAATGTCCAAGTAGAGATACTGAAAGACCCCAACATTCGAGAGAGATCCCATATAACAGTTCATACAGAAAAGAACCATGTGGCACAACCACTCATTATGCCCTTGATCTCTGGGTCCTCTGTTTTAAAAAAAATGTCTGCTCCCCTCAAAATTACTACTAATTTGGCTGATACAGTTTCTTCCAAACAACCCTTACCTGATGTATCCGAAATACCAATACAACAAATAATTAAAACCGCAGTGGAAGAATATATGACCAACTTAAACAAAAATGCTACATTACTTACGAAGTTAGAGGTTGACCAGCATATCATGCATTCACAATCAAAAGATCTGAGTCGTTATCCGGCTGGCCCTGTTGCAAAGGTTGATATACATCCTCAACAACAAAACCACTCACTGGGTACAAGCTGGCCGCATTCTGACAAGTTTCCGTCTTTACCATCAAAAAATTCGAGAATATCATCCAAACAACCGCTATATCCATTGATCATTCGGTGCAGAGATATACCTTATGCGAAGTATGACTTAAATCGCTCTAGTATACTTGCAATTCTAGCTGAAATCCCTGCGTTAGATGATCTGCAATCCTCCGATATTGGTTTGGTGGAATTTATCTGCGATAAAGATCTCTCTGTTGCACGGTTTTGGGTGTTCTCACGAGTGGTGTTAAACACATTGTGGCTTGCTAAACAAGAAATATATGAATTAGGTTTTGAGCTTCTCACCGATGTGTCAAATCAAGTTCCTTTTCCTGCGGTGCAAAATCCAGCAATGCAGACTTATATCTCTAATCAGAGACAGGGCTTATGTGCTCAGTCGAGTAATCAAAATTATTATCCAATGCTTCAATCTGTATCAAAGCAGTCATAACTTACCTTGCAACATCCCCCACCATTTTTGTCTATGATAAGTTGGAATACTCGAGGACATGGGCATTTACTGAGGAACAGTTCCAATGAGTTATCGCAGCATGATATTATTTTATTTCAAGAAACTTGGCTTACGGAGCGGCCAGTGTGGGATAACTTTGAAATAGTTTTTAATCCGGCAATACGATCTATGAAAGGTCGGCCCATGTCCGGTCTCCTTGTGGCTCTAAACAAGTCCTCAGAAGTTGTTCTAGAACACCAGTCTGCGCCAAATCGATACACTCAATTGATAATTATCACAATAAGAGAACATAAATATGCGATTGTAAATATATATTGGAATCCAGTTGCAATATCCACCAAAACATTTTTTAAAGATCTGGAAGAGTTATGGTCAGAGATTATTAAACTCCCTATATACCCGCATATTATTCTGGCAGGTGACTTAAATTTGCACTGCCTGGATGCTCCCCATAATCGCAGGGATAGCAGACTGGTCTTATGGAACACCTTTATTGAGTCGAAAAACTTGGTTATGTTAAATGGTTCATGCCCGGCCGATAGCCCGCCACAGTATACGTGGAAAAGAGGTCTCTCCGGTGCAATTATTGACTTTATTTATGTTAATCGTGAACTATTCTTTGATATTAAGTTGTTTTGTGTGATCTCTACTGAGGATAGTGATCACAACATATTGAATGTGAAATGGCATTGTACGGCTCCACAGGGAAAAGAGGAGATATATAACACATATCATCCTCTACTAGTGAACAAAGGTATGAATAGACTACACTGGACTGAACACAATTTGACAAAATTTGCCAGGGTCTTCGAACAAACAATTGTGTATGAAAAGACATTAGGATCCAACAAGTCACTAGAGTATAGTGACTTATTGCATACATTTGCTACAACAAATAAGGTGAAGACAAAGTACTTCCCCTTGCATTCTTTTAACAAGGAAGTACAGCAACAAAAGTCCTGGTTTAGAAGAGAAAAAAGGGTAGTTTTGTCTTTGCCCTCCCAAATAAAATTGCAAGCACTTAAATCATTGAAAACAAAACATAAAAATTGGATGAAGGCCCATCGAGCTATTCTTTACCAAACTGATGGAGAACACATGCTCCAAAAGATGGGATCAAAAAACTCTGCGCAAATATGGGCTCTAATTAATAAGACCAACCCCAACACGCAGATTTCACTACAAATCAATGATGTAGCAGAGGCCCAATGGGTTGAACATTATGCAAATGTGTATGCCTGTCCTGAGACTACAAATTCACTACTTAGTCAGTGTGATCCAGGAGCTTTTACTTTGCAATTCTCAGTAGCAGACATCTTATTTTACATTACCAAATCTAGTAGCTCGCGTGCCCCTGGTCCAGATGGGATATCTAATTATATGATGAAACAAGATCCGAACCTATGGGCAAGGATTTTGTATCAACTTTACACTACAATCATACGTACTCAACAATTGCCTAAATCATGGTCTCTTTCTATTATTGTCCCGGTGTTCAAGAAGGGTAATAGACAAGACCCGTCAAATTATAGACCGATTGCCCTTCTTGATACACCGGGCAAGATTTTTGCACGGTTGATTCTTAGAGACTTGCGAGCATGGATTGAAACTGCTGGTAAAGCTGATGTATTTCAAACCGGATTTGTTGCAGGAAAAGGCACGGCAATAAACATTACAGCAATCAATGCGATTAAAGCTAAGTGTGAATATCTCAACCAGCCCTTGTTTCTAGCTTTCGTAGATTTTAAAGAGGCTTTTGATTCAATCGATAGACATTTGCTAATTAGCAAATTGATTAAAATGGGCTGCCCTGGTTCAGTGGTTAAATTGATTGCGCTTCTTCATACAAATACCGCAATTCAGATAAGAACCACTTTAGCTGGGCATCTAACTACTAAAATTACGACAGCAAGAGGTCTGAAACAGGGCTGTATTCTGGCGGCTACTATTTTTAACCTATTTATATTGGACATAGGTAAGAATTTTATTGATATCAATTCAGATGCCCCAAAACTTGGGTCTCATCAAATTGCATGGTTATTATATGCGGATGATCTTATTTTAATCTCTAAAACGCCGGCTGGTTTACAGCGGCTGATACAAGGGCTTTCATTGTATGTTCAAAGAAATCATATGGCTATTAACTTAAGCAAAACACAGATCATGCAATGTTATAATAACAAAAAAAAATGTCGTCCCCTAAAATCGTCCGTCTGGACTTTTCAGGAAGAGCTTATCTCTATCACCCCACAATACAAATATTTAGGAGTGATTATTAATAATCTGAAGTGTGAAATCCCCTATGTGCAGGATATAAAACAAAAATTGCAAACATTAACAAGCCAAGCTAAAGTCCTTTTGCAAAAATTTGGTAAATTTACATGCTCTCAGACATTGTTATATTATGCGCAAAAAGTTTTACCAATAATAACATACGGCTCAGAAACTAAATTACCAAGAGACCGTGTGTTTTGGGATCGATTGGAGGCAAAATTTTGGCGGTCAGTGCTTAAGTTACCGAATTCAACTCCAGGGCCTTTGATACGATATGAGTTGGGTGCTCTCTCAATGTTTGTATTTTATGCATGGAAACTGTGCTCGTAATGAGGAAATTTCTGCTGTGCACTAATTGTTTAGATCTGTCTTATATATTGGCCACATATATGTTGAAATCCACACATTTTTTTCCCAATAAGTGGAGAAATTTTGTTACCAATCTGTTAGTAGAGGCCGATATAACCATTGAACTGCTTTTAACTAATCCCAATCGTGCCCAGAGAAAACTATATCAGCATGACTGGATCTGCACTTTAGAGCTTTGCTCGCAGTACAAAGATTACTGCGGCCTGCCTTTTGGTACGAAAAGAATGAGAGTTGCAGCCTCCTATTTACTTAAATTTCCCTCGCACCATTTTAGAAACAACTATCTTCGATTTAGATTTAATTTATGGCCCACTAGAGAAATTTTAGCTCGAAGAGGTCAAATAACAAAACAAGAAAATATTTGTCGGTTTTGTCAATTACCAGAGTGCGAGGAAACTTTAAAACATTTGATAGTAGGTTGCCCCTCACTAAAAGATTTACGTTGTAAATATTTTAAAAAACTGTATGAAAACTATAACTGTCTAACTAAAGATGTACTTTGGTTTAGAATATTCTCTTCACCTCTCCAAGCTGTTCGTATAGCCACAGTCCAATTTCTGCTAGCCCTAAATCTTGAGATAATTGAATGTATAGCCTAATCTTCTCCTAAATAGATGACATGTGTTTTGTAACTGATCCCCCCTTGTTGGTGGATTATTAGTGGTTTTAATGATGTGGAATTTGAATCTATTTTGGATTGATTTTAGATGAAAACTCAGATGATGTATATATATGAATTGTGATTTTATTATTTTTTGCTGTTAAAGAGAAATAATTGAAGGTTGAAGTAGTGGGGTTGTAGGGTTTTGCTGAATACTGATTTTGAGCTTGATTCTATCTTGTTTTAATCTGTGATCAATTACGTTATATATTAAATTGAAAGGTTGATTATCAACCAACCAATAAATAAATAAAAAAAACTAAGACAAACCCCCCCCCCACAATTACGCAACTAAAAAAACGAACAATTCCTGTAACAGCGCCTCGATGCCCGCGGGCTGTGTGAGCGCTTTAAAAATGCAAAATAAAAAATAAATAAAAAATAAAAAATAATGTATTTAAGAAGGCAGAAAATAGATAGCCCTAATACAGGAAACCCATCTCACGAAAGAGAAACAAGAGCTGATACAGAGGAAATGGAGGGGGACCATGATAGGTGCAACTTACTCAGCTTATGCCAGAGGGGTGATCACTTGGGTAGCACCACATGTTCCTTTCCAACTGCTACAGACCACAGTGGAGGCGGATGGGAGGATGGTGGCAATAAGGGGATTGATAGAAAATAGAGAAATATGCATTATCAATACATATGCCCCGAATCAAGACACAGTGGCTTACATCAAGACCCTATATAGCAAAATGAGCCCGTACCTGGGGGGTGCGGTGATATGGGGAGGCAACTTTAACTGCACGTTAGACCCAAGGGTAGACAGGTCAGACAAGAAATCAGACAAACCCACCCCCACTGCCAAAACCCTTAAGACCCTGTTAGTAGAACTCTGGCTAGAGGATATGTGGAGGTTACATCATCCACACGATAGACAGTATTCGCATTACTCTGCCCCACAGAACTTGTACACACGGTTAAACTATATGGGCCTCATTACGACTCAGGCGGTAAGGGTTTTACGGCGGCGTAAACAGCGCCGACCCTTACCGCCTGAGTACGAGGTCCCTTAGCGCCATGGAGGTTTTAACACCTGCTTTTAGCAGGTGTTAAAATCCATGGCGCTAAGGGACCATGGAGTTAATTACGCCACCGTAATTTACGGTGGCGTAATTAACGCCTTCCCCTCTCCCATTATGCCCTATGGGGCAAAATGGGAATGGGGAAGGGTAAATGGGAAAATGGGGATTTACCGCCCCGCCAAGGTTGGAATGGGGCGGTAAATCCGCCAACCACCATGGCGTAAAGTCACGGCCCAGGCGGTAACTTACCGCCTGGGTCGTAATGAGGCCCTATGTTTGCCTCACAGGAGATGGCGGCGGAAATAGTGAGATCCAAGGGCTATGATCCTAATGTGGTGACTCAGAGCTGAAGCATTGAAAGACACAGTGTTCAGGGAGGACCTGAGAGGAGAAATTATAGAATACTTTGAAAATAAAACTGGGAGTGTTGAATCGGCCGGCTGTCTATGGGAATCATTTAAGGTGGTGATGAGAGGATCAGCTATAGCCAAATCAAAGGGGCTGCAGGGAGGCATACTAAGGGAACTGCAGAAGGCAGAGGTGAAACTAGAGACAGTTTTGGGTAAAGGAGGTAACTCCCGGGAGGACGCTAAAACCATAAACCAATTACAGCAGGAATGCGCAGGGCACTGGGAAAGATTGTGCAACCTAAACTATAAGAAATACATAGAGAGACAACACGCGGGGGGAGACAAGCCGGGGAGATTGCTAGCATGGTTGTATAAAAGTGAGACCACCAGACCAACGATTAGAGCAGTAATGGGGGAAAGTAGGCAAATATTGGACACCCAAGAGGGCATGAATGGAGAGTTCCTTGAATTCTATAAACAATTGTACGGGGATGTAGGAGGGGGGTGAAAGTAGCGAGATAATGGAAACATTAGAGGATATTGGCCTGCCAAGAATAAGTGCTGAAGAGCGAGAGGACCTAGATGCCCCAATTACATTGGAAGAATTAGAAGCAGTGGTGGAGCAACTACCTACCAGCAAGATCCCGGGAGCGGATGGACTCCCCAATGAGTTTTACAAAATGTATAGGAAAGAAGTGCTCCCCTCGCTGCTCGCTATTTTAAATGAAGCATTTGAAACAGGGACTTTACCAGAATCGATGAGAGAGGCGATCATTATCCCACTCCCCAAACCTAATAAGTCAAGCCGGACTGCGGGTCGTATAGACTGTTGTCAATGCTGAACCAGGACAGCAAGATACTCATGGCTGTGTTGGCAAATAGAATGAGACAGGTCATAAGCAGATTAATACACCCTGATCAGTCCGGATATGTCCCATACAGAAGCATTTCAGACAACCTCAGATGACTTCACCGGGCCATAGAGCACACAGTAGGGGACTTAAGTGAGATTGCAATTATATCACTAGATGCAGTGAAGGCCTTTGACTCTGTCAAATGGCCTTGGCTGATGGCAGCTCTAAGAGAATATGGGATGGGACCCGGGTACCTTAAGTGGGTGAAATTACTACACAGTTCACCGCTAGTCAGAGTTAAAACAGGAGCGATCATCTCGGAGAGGTGCAACTCAGTAGGGGCACCAGACAGGGATGCCCTTGGTTCCCGATGCTGTACATCCTAGCTTTGGAACCCCTGGCGATATACTTGAGACAACAATACAAGGAAATTGGGATTTACACAAATAGGGACCACACTTAATTTCATTATATGCAGATGACATGTTACTATACTTGAGATACCCTGAGGAAAATCTTCAATACATTCTAGAAGCAATGGAGCAATTTGCGTTGCTCTCTGGCATTGCAGTTAACCCAAGAAATTGTGTATATTGCCCCTGGGGAGGTATATAGAGATCCCGCGGAACAACTGCCAGTCTTACAAATACCATGGGAGACCAGCACGTTCAGATACCTGGGGATTGACATTTATCATACGGTGGAAGCAGAATATGAACACAACACAGAGAAAGCGGTAGTGAACATTGAAAATAGCATGAGGTTCTGGACTAAACTCCCCTTGGCCATGATGGGGAGGGAGGCGCTGTTGAAGATGGTCGTATTGCCTAGGCTACCACATTTGTTTGGGAACATACCATATATGATACCAAAGCATTTCTTTGTCAAACTCCAGACCATATGGAGGGGCTTTAATTGGCATGGAACTAGGAATAGAATTGCCCTATGGAAGTTACAGAACACGTATGATAAAGGGGATATAAAACTGCCTAATTTTGAGATCTATTATTTGGCCAGTCAACTGCAATACATGGCCAAATGGTTAACAAGACTCAACATCAGAGTCCAGACTGTTGAGATCGGAGTGTGCCCCATTTTTTCGGAAAGAAGTGATATGGCTGTCCAAACCTGAGCTGAAAGGGTGCCCGGGGATGTTGGAATTGGGATGGAAGATATGGCGCAAAGCTTGTCAGGTCCTGGAGAACCCAACCCTGTGTTCTCCGCAAGTGCCGCTATTGGCATTGACTGGAGGAGACGTGCAACTGAGGAAGACGATTCGTAGGCACTGGGAACCGGTGGGGATCGCAACAGTGGGAGACATATGGCAGGAGGGGGAAGTAAAGGAATTCGGGGTGCTGGTAGAGGAAACAGATTTACACGTAGGGCAGTATATTACTTATACTAGAATGGTACGGCGGATCAGAGAGACATGGTCTGAAATAATACTGGAAGATCAACCTGACACAGCCATAGAAGTGATATATGATATAGCAGAGGGAGGGCATGAGGTTTCTTGAATTTATGAGCTGCTGATGTCCAGGGTGGGAAAGGAAGTGGCCCAATTATGACAAGATTGGGAAGAGGAATCCGGGGAACCCATGAGTGACAGGCTATGGGAGTGGGCTCAAGGGTACCATAAAAAGTGTCTAGGAATGTGAGGTTACAATAAATACAGCTATATGTAACCCACAGGGCTTACATGACCCCCCAGAGGATAGCGCGTTTTAAGAACGCTGAACGACAAACATGACCCAAATGCAGAGAAGAAAATGCAGGGATGACACACATGTTTTGGGCATGTGCAGAAATGGGGAAGTTCTGGGGAGAAGTAGCCCACCGATTAAATGAGAAAGGGATCAAGCTAAATGAATCAGTGAGGGCATGCATGGTAGGGTGTTCCCTAGACTGCGCCAATTTAAACATGTGAGCAACCTTAAGGACTTGGCATGTATACTTGCCAAGCACAGAATTGCCATGGGGTGGAAAGCATGCAACAGTTCGAAGGTAGAAGTTTGGTGGAGTGACCTCCAGAAATGGACCGAAGCCGAAACGGCAGTATGGCATGAAGCGGTCAGTAGGGGAGGGGAGGAGGATGCAGAAACCCTAATGGCCTGGAAACACTTAGTGGCCACAATGTATGGGTCCACCCAGGACTGCTTAAGCGATCAGGAAACTTTTGAGAATACGGAAGGGGAGACTCCCCGGGAGGAAAGAGAAGCAGAATGCAAAGTGGAGTAGGCTCGAGTTGGGGGGAGGTTAAGGGGTAAGCGATAGATACTTAACGATATGTGCATGATGCTAAAGTATTTTGATAAGTACTGCTGGTTTTGTTGAATGTTGATTATTTGTTGTAAAAACCAATAAAATTGTTTTAAAAAAAAAAAAACTGGGACATGAGGGACATTATTTGGGTCTCCCTAAAGGTCTCCCAGGACATGCTTTAGTGGGCATCCACAACCAACCTCCTTCGGGGGAGGGGGTGCGTTCCAACAACCATCGTCCACTTACACAATTGGTCACGGACACACCCTTGAAGGTATGTGGAGTTCATATGCAGGATACTTTAGTGTTCAGTCTGTGACAGGGCCTAGAGAAGTCCTTCCATATTAATTTTCTGGAACTCAGGGCAGGGCATCTTGCATTGCGATCCTTGATTCCATTTTTCAATGGTGCGACTTTCCAGGTCCTCACAGACAACACCACTGCCACGCACTAGTACAAGATAGGCAGAGTGGAGTCCCTCAAACTATGCAGGGAAGCCATACTCCTGTGGTTTTGAGCAATCCAGAACATGGTGTCAGCGACAGGGTCACACCTTCCAGCAGTCTAAACACCCAGGTGGACACGCAGAGTCAACTCTTGAGCAGTGTCTCATGAGTGGGAGCTGATTACAGGGAGATTGTAAAGGAGATCTTCTCCAAATGGAGGAAACCCTAAATTCACCTGTTCATGACCTGCACAAACAAGAAGTGCAAGACCTTCTGCTCCAGAGAGTTTCTGCAGGAGATCTCTCAGCAAAGCCCAAGAGATAACCTAGGAGTTTGGCAGGGTCTACGCATATCCCAGTACTCCTACATCCCGTCCCTCCTTACTTTTGGGACATTCCGTCCATCGGGATGGGACCGCAACACTTTTGAAGCATCAAAAATAATGTTTGTGTCCTTAGCCCCACCTTCCTGAGTTCCACCCTGCGCATCGCACTTCTGTCCTTTTCTCTGCACAGTCGGGGCCAGACACACTTGCATCGTAGGGAATTTTTCCTTTTTTGTTCCCCTGTCTTTCATCTTCCTGCTCCGGTACCACAGTCTTTTTTCCTCCGGCTAAGCCGGAGCCTCTGGGTTTCAGGCCCTGTTCTTTATGCAAACGTAATTTTGCGAGGGCAGATCCCCATCCCCTCTTGAGTGCTTGGGCCCGGAACAATCGGTGGGACTTTTGCCTCTACTCCGACTCCTTCTCAGGTTGGGCACTCCAGCGTAGGCTCGTCAGGTGGGGGGAGGTGTTCCAACGGCTTCTTCCTCCACATTTACAGCAGTTCATTGAGAAAAAGGAATCGTTCGGTAAGTCCGTTCCTTTTCAGAGCACCCCGGCCAGGGGACTCCTTCCCGGGGTCTTCTGGTTCCAGGAGGGGCTCAAGTGGTTCTGGTACCAGGGTTCTCCCAGTGGTATCCCTAAAGGGATCTAACCTGGATTCCAGAGTTTGCTCCGAGGCCCCCGACAAGGGGCTGTCAAGACCGGATTTTAATCCGAGGTTCCCCTTCTGGCTACGGGGGTAACCCTAAGCCTTCCCACAAGCAATCTTTTGGTCGAACCGATCCTGCTGAAGGGACAAAGAAGGAGGGCAGAGGCCTTAAGTCTTCAAGTATCGGCCCTGACGAGGTTCCCCCGCTGAGGGCTAATTCTTCTGCAGAATCCAAAGGGGATCAAAAGCGCTCTAGATCTGCTAGTACCGGCTCTGCCGAGGTTCCCTGTCACAAGGCTAAAATGGATAAAGAAAGCCTCTGAAACCCCTGTGGTGACAATGGCCTCATTGACACCTGTGACGCAGTTTGTCTCAGGCAGTGACAAAATGGCGGTTCAACCCACATGGTCTGAGGCAGGCATTTTGACAAGCTCTCTCACACCAACGTTGTCAATGGCTGGTGCAGAGGGGCCTATATTTGGCCCAAGCAGCATTTTCCACGGAATGTGGACCATAGGAATCCTTTCCACCCTCCAGTGGATTGACATGCTTGGTTTCCGCTGCTATACAAAGTCTCGCTCCCACCTGCGTCCGCTCCCTTAGTTTATGTGCGTTCAGTTGGTGGCGGGCCATCCTGGCAAGCAGCCTCTTTACAATCCTGAGGGTATGACCCTCCAGTCTGGCCTCTACCCACTACTGTGCCTTGACCTTCCTCTGAGGACGCGTTCTTTGGCAATTTCCAGGCCCTTATGCACTCTGACCCGATGAAGGCATACTTTAAGGATCTATTTTCAAAAAATGTATCCTAAGCCCCTCGAAAACGCAGCCTGCTCCTACAACCCAGCAGCAGGTTTCGGTAGTGCCCTCCCTCCTCTTCTGGTGGGACCCCCTCCTCCACTGTCACTACTGCCTCCACTTTCACCTGTGAATAAGATGCCCGTTGCACAATCAAGTATGCACACAGGGTCTAAGGTACCACATGCTGCAGATTCGTTTTCTGTTACCGCCGCATCTGACGAACACCAAGCAGACCAGGATAGCTAAAACCCGCCCCATTCTGTCAGAGCCTTTCATTACCGGGTCGTGAATATGATGGTGTTGCTGGATATTCTGATACCCGAGCCTCCGGTTCCACAAGAATGTGTGCTTTCAGGAGCCTTAACTCTTATGACACAGGAGCGCACAGGCCTTTTCCTTCAAAAGTATTTGCTAGCTGAAGCCTGCAAGGTCTGGGAAAAACCTCAATCTGGGCAGCACGCAAATAGGAAAATTGACGCTTGTACAAACTACACTAGTCAGAAGACATACCCTTGACTGCATGTCCATTCCCCTCATCAACAGTGGTGGCAGCAACTATGCTCCAGTCTAGGCCATCCTCAACATCCTCTACGGCTGCTTCTCAGTTCTTGTCCAAAGAGGACAAACTTCTTGACTCCATTGGGAAAAAAGTATTTTCCAATTTTTCTCTTCAGCTGCACCAGGCGAATACGGAAGTCATCCTGGCAACGGCAAATCTCAAGCTGTGGAAGGAGCTTTCTGAATTTCAGGAATGTATCCCTCAGGACAGACTGGAAGATTTTAAAGAGAGCCTATCCAATGCCCGAGTGTTGGCTCAGGACCTGCTGGAGGCTTCAGCCCATCATGTAGACACTTCTGCTCGGGGCCTTATTTTGGAGTAGACATCTCCCACCAAGCGTGGTTGCATGCTACAAAGTTCTCGAAGGAGGTTCAGGACAAAGTACTTGATCTTCTCTTCGAAGGTAAAGATCTGTTCCACTCCTCCACCGGTGAGGAACTCAATAAAACAAAAGCAAGCACACAAACGGCTAAATCTTTGTCGGTCCTGGCCAAACCACCAGCTAACGCGGCCTATACCCAGCTGTCAGGGACCCAGTCAAGGTCCTTCTCAGGTTCCAGAGGGTTCCAGGAGCGCTGTGCACACCGGGCTGAGGTTCCTCTTATGGGCCTCGCTGCAATCAGCAAAGGCAGAGTGGCTGGTTTTTCTCTCCGCCTTCAGCTTCTTACTCGGCAACAGGTGGTCTCACCGCTGTCAAACCATCTAAATTATATTTTTCATCAGTCTTACGAGTCTCCGGCGAGAGGACGAATACCGTCTCATCTGGAGGCGTGGCAGACCATCTCATCAGACCAATGGGTTTTGTCTGTTGCCCGAGCTGGCTTTTGCTTGCCCCTCCCTCAAACCCCACCCTCTCACCCTCCTCTTCAGCAGACTGGGTCGTCCTCCGTCAGAGCCGAGATACAGAAACTTCGGGACCACAGAGCGATGGAACCTGTTCCCTTGCGGCAGCAAGGTGAGGGCTATTACACCTGTCTGTTTACAGTGCCCAAACCCAACCAGGCTGGCCTGCGCACTATCCTCCACCTCTCAAACTTCAATCATTTCCTACCCCACGCTAAATTCAAGATGATCAGGCCCAGCCAGATAAGGTCCTCTCTCCGGAGGGGCGATTGGCTCAGTGTGGTAGATCGTCAGGACACTTACATGCAAATCCTGATCATAGGCCTAAATCGGAAATACCTTTGGTTTTCCGTGGGAACAGAACACTTCCAGTATTGAGTGCTGCTGTTTGGTGTCAGCTTGGCACCGCATGTCTTTACGTAGATGATGGCGGTCATCGCAGCGTTCCTCAGACTGCAGGGAGTTCATGTCTATCCATATTTGGACGATTGGCTTCTGTGGAGTCCTTGCTCACGGGCTGCAACAGCCAATCTTCAGTCACTCCTCTAGCTCCTGTTCCAACTGGGGCTGTCAGTAAACTGGTGGAAATCGTCTAATGGAGGACAGAATTGCGGATTTATTGGCCACGTGCCAGCTTTTCCTGGAGTCATCCCACATGTCAATGTGGTGGTGCCAGAGACTCCTGGGCTTGATGGCTTCATGCTTGTTAGACCTACCCCTTGCGAGAATGAAGATGAGACACACCCAGCTTGCTCTATGGCACTGCTGGTCACAGGCCGTGGACCCAGACTCCAAAATGATTCCGTTCCCATCCTCCATGACGGTGAATCTTCAATGCTGATCATCCGCCAGCAACCTTTCAGTGGGAACCTCCTTCCAGGAGCCCTGCCCATAGATTACGGTTACAACAGAGTCCTCCCTCGTAGAGTGGGAATGGATAGAGTGGTGCTATACTGATCGGATCATGAGCAGGTGCTAATACCGGTGTAAAGGCAGAACACAACCGCATTACAAGTCCATGTTCAGCGGTATTACCACCGAAAACACTGTGCAGTTACCTCCAGCCTCCAACTGGAGGTAAATGAACCCAGGTGCCTGAAATTAAGCCACAGGTGATCCCAATACACCACAGAGGGCTACGGAAGGCACACACCAGCCCCAACACGTTTTCCAACACCATGTTGCCACTCTTAGCTGGGGCAGGCAGCTACCCGTGCTGCGCTTGGAAGTAGAGAGGCTGAACAACCAGTCCATGGTACAGGGGGGGGCGGGTAACAGGAGGAGGAAGATCCCAAGCAAGGCGTGTCCCGATCACCTGGGTCAGGCCCTCACCTTGGACCCTCATTGATAGCTAGTTGGTCACCCTGCACCACTGTTGTGATATGCTAACTGTGGTGGATGGAACCTGGAATTCAGGGGAGGATATGTTGTCCTATGATTCTGTACCAAAGGTCCTCTAATGTTCAGTTGGAGAATTGTATTGCTGTGAGGAGGCTGTGCTGGGGTTGCTGCTTGTACACTTAATAAACCACCTCTCACTGGGGGGCGCTGTTGCGCACATCTAAGATGGCCGACTAGTCCCAGAGCTCCGGCTTCTATAAATCCTTGAAGATAATCATCCTTTCTCAGGGCCGCCCGCGGAACAAACAAAACACGGCGATCTGTGGCATACACCTGTGGGCACCAACTGGACAAAATTGGGGCTGCTGCGCCGGACAGCGTTGGAGATACGCCGTCCTGAATACCCTGCGGACAGAGGCTGGGACGATGGCTGCCCGCGGGTTCCGGCGATTCTCCTCGGAGCCGTGGGGGGAGGGGCCGAGTCGAGTGGGAGAGGCCGCGCTTCGGCTAATCTCCTTGAGGCGAGTGGAACATTGCAACCGGCGGATTGACGCGACGCGGAGACCCAGGAGGGCCCGGCTGTTGCGGGGGCGCCCTGCCGGTGACGATCCACGGCTCTGCGTGCTGGGCACGGCATCTGCTGTGGGCCCTGCCGGCAGCCGCGTGGTGTGTGGACGGCTGCTGCGCTGCGCGGGCTGCTGCTGGTTTGCCCCCCGGCCCTGCTGGGCGGCCGCCCCCTGGCTGTCCCGAAGATCGAGTGGGTGCCCTGACCCCGTGGACGGGCATCCGGGGATTACCTGGTATCTCCTCCCGGGGGGGGGTGCCCCTTCCTTCGCGGACCCGGCGACAGACCCAAAAAACAAGTAAGAGCAGGTGAGGCAACTTATGAGGAGGGTGAATACCCCACGGAAGGTCTGCTAAGGAGGGAACACTTTTGCCAGATACGGCCCTCCCTGGGTGGTGACTCTTGTTGTTGGAGTGGGGCAGCGCTTGGGGAAAACCTGGTCGGGCTGATCACCGCATAGCGGCTCCCTGGAGGGGATGCCTGTGGCGTCGGTGGGGGCCCTACATATACGGCACAGCAAACGGATGGCGCGGGCCCCGCCTGCAATGATATAAACCTTGTGCCATTCTCCTGGTGACTACACAAGGCCGTATGTGTTTGGGACACTGGGCTGGGGTGGCGCCTGCACGCCTGACTGGAGACTCCCCGATTGCTGCCCGGATCGGTACCATCACCCCAGTGGCAGAACTGGGTTGCTGTGCGCAGCTGCCTGCACTGGTCAGTGTTAGGTGACACTGCATGCAAAGCCAATTTATCCTGAGAGGCTGGTTCCCACCTATCTACGCTGTACCCACGATCCCTCCTCGCTGGGGCCATTAAAACCTCGTCCCCCTGGATTCGATCATTGGCAGACCCTGCCTTTTCATTACTTCTTGATCGCACCTGTTCAGCACTCCTGAATTAAACTTTATATGCTTCTACCGCACGATAACTAGGTCCATGTACACCACCAACCCTATATAGAAACCTTACAACACGCTGTTACAAGTGGTACTGGAGGTGTTAGAAGTCACGGACCACCTGACTCTGCATATGGGCCGTCACGAGCAGAAGGGAGTGCGCTCCAAGAAAACGGGCCCAATGGACTCCTTTGCTAGTGCCCAGCCCAGCGGGTCCGCATCGCCTCCGCCAAAGCAGGTGGATAGTCAACCCGAGTTACCAATGGAGGAGAGAGTGGACCGATTGATGGCTATGGTCCAGAATGGCTTTCTGGCGGTGAACACTAAATTGGACGACATTGGGGCAACAATTAGCTCCTTAAAGGCGAGGGTGGACAAGGAAAGCACACGCATTACTGAGGCCGAAGGTAGGATTGCTACCAATGAAGACTTGATAATACAACATGGCCGCGACATTGCCCAGCTGAAGGGGGACCTCTGGAAAACCCTTGACAAATGCGAGGATTTGGAATCCCGCTCTAGGAGGAATAACATCCGTTTGGTGGGGGTGGCTGAAACCTTTGGTAAGGGGTCCATGGAACGCCAAGTAGAAGCTCTTCTGAAAGAACTCCTGGGTCCAGATTCTTTCTCTGACCACTTCCTTGTGGAGCGGGCACACCGTACATTGGCACCACCGCCCAGGCCTGGAGCACCACCTCGCACAATAATTGCCCGTCTCCTCAACTATAGGGGCAGGGACGCTATCCTGCGGATATCCAGGGAAAAGGGCACTCTATTACATGAAAACAACAGGATACACATATATCCGGACTTCTCCACAAATGTCCAAACACTGAGAAGATCTTATGAACCCGTCAAGAAACAACTGAGACTCCGTCAGGTCCCATACTCGCTTGTCTTTCCAGCGAAAATGAGAATCCAGCATGGTGGCCGGGCTCATTTTTTTGAAAATCCGACCGAAGCCATGTTGTACGTTGAGGCCTCCATCCCTCTACCGGCCCGGGATCGGGCCGGGAACCAGAATCTGCCGCCCCGGGGTGCGGCAGAACCTGACCACCCCGAGGGTTGATGTGTCTTCATTAATGCCACACTGCTATAATGCTTTACATTGAAGGCCGTTGGGCGGCCCTGATTGTTAATGTTTGTTGAAATGGAGCCGTGTAGACTTCCTGGGTCAGCGGCCATGTGAGTGCAGCTCATGCCCCCAGGAGTGTTCCCAGGTTGTGGCTCTAGGGGTACATCGTCCAGTTGGGGTTGATGATGCGGGTGGGGGTTGGGGGTGGAATAGGGGTACGGTTTTGCCGGACGATATGTCGGGCTTGTTGGGGGAACCCATGTTCCGAGTTGTTATAATGGTTAAATCAGAGAGCGATTTTGCAGCAGGATATCCTTTCCTCTCGCGACAGGGGCGGGAGTTTGGACATACACCTAGTTTAAGGTGCGACCATGACACAGGCTAATAAGGGTTTGAATATTAAGCTCCTTTCTTGGAATATCCGGGGATTAAATAACCCGATTAAGGCAAGGAAGATCACAGCATATATCACACGTCACAACCCTCATATTCTTTTCATACAAGAGATACATGCGCTTGGGCAGGTCAATACTAAACTTCTACCGAGGTGGGGGCTCCACAGGTATTATACAGACTACTCGACACAATCCAGGGGAGTGCTGACTCTTGTACACTCCAGGTTGTGCTTTAAATACCAGTCCAGCAAAATAGACCCACATGGTAGATATGTATTGGTGTGGGGGGAATTGGCGGGGCGCCAAGTGATTCTGATTAATACATACGGTCCCAATTTAGACAATCCTCAGTTCTATTGCACAATAATGGATATGTTAACTTCATCTGGGCAGGCACGAATACTCTGGGGTGGCGATTTCAATATGATATTGGACCAATCCCTGGATCGCTCATCGACTGTCCCCAGAGCCCCCTCCAAGGCCGCACTTGTTGTAAAACAATTAATGGAACAAATGGGCATGTTAGACACATGGCGTGCATTGCACCCAAGTGAGAAGAAATACACTTTTTATTCGTCGGTGCACGATTCTCATTCGCGCATTGACTATTGGATCATTAGTCAATCCCTAGGTGGGGCGGTCTCCCGATGCGATATACATCCCTGTACCCTTTCGGATCACTCGCCGGTGACGCTTGACATCAACTTGAGTGATGTCTCCCCCCCGGCGAGAAGATGGAGGATGCCCCCCGCAATCCTAAGAGACCATAACATTTGTGAATCGCTAAATACAGAGATTGCAGAATTTCTAGAACTGAACGAGGGTTCAGTTGCCACCTATGCTACTCTATGGGATGCATTTAAGGCCTGGGTCCGGGGAGCCATCCTGGGTAGGTCGACTGGTATGTTGAAATCGGTACGAGAGGAATTGGGTACGACCGAGGCTAAAATTGACTTGTTACAAACTGAATATGGCATCACACAGGACAAGGGAACCCTGTCGCAAATTCATACTACGCTGAAAGAATTCCATAAATTGGCCCACAGAGAAGTTCTTTACATGGCTGCACCAGCCAAAGCCCGACGATATGGGGAAAGCAATAAGGCCGGGAAATTCCTTGCCAACATGCTCAGAACTGACAGGCACCATAACCCGATCCCGAGTATACAGACTCCAACTGGAGCAACGGTGAATAGAGATCAGGACATTAATTCCGCATTCACTGAGTTCTACTCCTCTCTCTATTCCAACCACGATAAAAAGAACAAAGAGGACATGTTCCGATATTTAGATAATCTCGACCTTCCCACATTAACCGCTGAGACCCGGAATGTACTAGACAGGCCAATCACTATGGAGGAGATTGTAGAGGCCATAAAAGCTTTATCAAGCAGCCGTTCCCCTGGATCTGATGGCCTGCCTGTGGAATTATATAAAGAATTCAATAGTGAACTGGCCCCGATACTGTTAAAAGTGTGGGAAGAGGCAATGAGCCTGCGGGTTCTTCCGGAATCGATGCGTGAAGCAATCATTACTGTCCTTTTGAAACCCCGCAGACCGGCACAAGACATGGCGTCCTATAGACCCCTGTCCTTAATTAACACCGATGCAAACACTTTTGCAAAGATACTGGCCACCAGACTCCTGCCATATATGCCGATCCTGGTCCATCCTGACCAGGCGGGCTTTATACCAGCCCGGTCCACGGCTCTCAACCTGAGACGTCTATTTAATGTTATGGCACAAATAGATCCAGATGCCAAGGCGGCCGTGGTCGCATTAGATGCCAAGAAGGCTTTTGATTCCGTATCCTGGACATATCTCTTTCCGGTACTAGAAGGCTAAGGTTTTAACCAACACCACTCTCTCCCCGTCATTCCATCTACACAGGGGGACTAGGCAGGGATGTCCCTTCTTGCCCATACTATTTGCTCTCACCATTGAACCAATGGCGGAATTCATACGTCAAAACCACGCACATAGATGGCTTAGGATGACCGGCCCTCCTCAGATAATATCGCTATACGCAGACGACACCCTGCTATATGTCCGGGATCCCATAGAGAATGTGCAACACATCATGTCAGACATACATGAATTTTCAGAATAGTCGGGATATAGAATCAATGTACCAAAGTCCAAAATATTTCCCCTTACTGACGGCACGGGAGACCTAACTGAGATAGAGGGATTTAGATTTGCCCCCACCAAGGTACGGTACCTAGGGATAATGGTTGCCAGAGATAAAAACCTGTTGTATATGCACAATCATGGGGAACTGTTGTTAACCCTTTTGACCAAATTTCAACTGTGGGCCAACCTTCCTCTATCCCTATATGGCAGAGTGGCGCTACTCAAGATGGTGGTCCTCCCCAAGCCCCTATTTTACTTCAATAACATCCCTTTTTGGCCCGGTAAGCCCTTCTTCTCGAAACTTAAATCACTCGCCTCCTCGTTTATCTGGAACGGGAAGACCGCAAGGATGGGTTGGGATAAGATGGTTGAGCCTTTTGCGCAGGGTGGCATCGCTGCACCAGACTTTGAGTTATATTACTTGTGTGCGCAAGCTCAATTTGCAAAGCATTGGTTTGACCCTGAGGACACGGCCCCCCACATATTGATTGAAAAACATTCTGTCCACCCAAACGACATACGTTCAGTTCTTCTTAACCCAAGTTATGGGGACATATGCCCGTTCGATCCGGTATACACAACCACTCATGCGTGGACCAGAATCTACAAGAGGATAGGCCTGGAATCCCCCTATGATCCGGAAGTCCCCTTATGGGACTTCTCTAGTATTTCCCCCACGTTTGATCGGGCCCTTCAGCAATCCTGGGACCCCAACAAGCTTTTCACGCTGCGCGACATGTTCCCAGATGGGGAGTTCTGTGACCTCATGGACTTCACTGGAGCGGTGGGGAGGGGCCAGCTTAAACGCTTTCAATACTACAGGATGAGGGCCGCTTTTTCGGCCAAATGGCCAACATTCCCGCAAGAACCCCAGACCCATGAATGCATCAGGTCGATAGTGTCCACAAATAGCTAGAGCAAAGGGGTCTCTATGCTATACACCCTAGTGCAAACCCATTCCCCGACACGATGAGAGAGGTCTGGGAGCGAGACACGGGCACTCGGATAGATGAGGTCCTTTGGACCCGGTATTGTCAACTTACTCGATCAGTGTCCATGAATTCTGGGCTCCGGCTAATCCAGTTTAAAGTTTTGAACCAACTACATTATTCCCCTGCTAGAGTGGCTAAATTTTTGGATAACTGCACAGGTGCCTGCCCTAAATGTGACGCCCCTGGTGCGGGGCCTTACTATATGTACTGGACATGTCCACTGATTGTGGAATTCTGGAGGGAAGTTGCGAAACTTCTCGAAGACATCACGGCCATTCAGGCGACTCTTTCGCCCTTGAAATACCTATTGGGCGATATAGGCAAAGTAAAGGAGACCACAAGGCGATTATTCAATATCTCATGCATTATTGCCAAACGCTGTATTCTTAAATGTTGGAAGTCCCCTACCGCCCCATCCAGAGCCACTTTCTTAAAGGACCTTTGTATGGTGAATGACGATGAGGAACTATTTGTACTGTCGGTCCCATCACCCAGTCGCCCCAAAGATATTTGGACACTGTTGCGCCTTTACCTGTGTGACCTGGGCTCAGACGCAGATGTAACACCCGTGTCCTCGCCTTGACTTGTAATATTTGATTCTCTTGTACAGGTTGCTCTCATGCCCGAAACATTGATACCTTCATTTTTATTCTTTTTCCTTTCTTTGAATGCTGTAAGAGATTCAAGCTATGCTTTGATGTGTGTATGTTTTTGTCGTGCTGCTGACCTGCTCTCTCAATAAAAATATGTTTAAAAAAATAATAATAATAAACCACCTCTCACGAAGCAACAGTTGTGTCAGTTCGTGCTTTACTTCAACTGCCTCAAGACCATAACAGAGCTGCTCACCACAATACAGGACGGCATAGGGAGCAGAATCAACATCCAGTCAGCTGTGCCCCCACTTCTGAAACTAGTGTCTGTCCTGCAATTCCTTGGAACTGGCACCTTCCAGCACTCTGTGGCCATGATGCACGACATGGCACAGCCCACATACTGTGCAGTGCTGTCCCAGGTGCTTGAGGCCCTCCCACACCAAGTGCAATGCCACATCTCACTGCCTATCACCTCAGCCTAGGTCAATGTCATGAAGGCACAGTTCTCTGCCATTGCCCAAATGCCAAATGCGATAGCTACCCTGGACTGCACCTATGTTGTGCTGGTGCCCCCCCAGGCCCAAGAAGCAGTGTACCAAAACCACAAGCACTACCGCTCCCTGACCTGCGACCACAACCTCATCATCACTCACTGCAGTGCCCGCTACCCTGGTTCCACCCACGATGTCATGGTCCTACGGAGCAGAACACTGCCAGGATATATGAAGAGGCACAGAGGAAAACGGATCTGGATAGTGGGTGAGTAGAAAAGCCAGCACACATGTGCTGTGGGACACATGTACAATTAGGGGGGTGTGAATGAACACACAAAGGATGGCATGTCAAGGGAATGTGAAATCTGCACTTGACTACCTTCTGCACCATCGTCATTGTCCAGACCAAGGACCATGCACATGCTGGACTTACCTGCATGGAGAAGTGGTAGTACCCATACAGTAGCAAACAAATACACCAACATGACCAGAGGCACCACAATGCAATATGCACCTACCAAAACAAGGCTGCCAAATGGCCAAATTGCCTGACAGAACAACATCCCCAGTGCCACAGCAATGCACCCATGTGCGGCCAGCCCACAATGCCCACCAGATGCCCAGGGAGGGTCCATGGGGAACCCAGAATGCCACATGCACGGTGTAAATACACAGCCACATGACAGCCACCATGTCGCGGGCACATGTCACCGACAGACACCTTACATAACATATGCTGCAAGGGAACAGGGTGCATGTGGCATGAGAGACACTGCATGCACAGACATAGAATAGACACATGCTGTGAAAGGAAGGCCCATCTGCATGCACAAGTAGTCCATTGACCTGACATTGTGTATGTCCACTCCCACACCCCACACCGTCACTAATGCCTGTGCCTCTCCCTGTGCAGGCGACTCCAAATACCCACAGCTGCTCTGGCTAATGACCCCTGTGCGTGATCCACAAAGCCTGCAAGAGAATGCTTACAACCATGCTCACAGCAGGACCCGTGTCTGCATCGAGCGTACCTTTGGCATCCTGAAGGCACGTTTCTGGAGCACTGATGTACACTCCAGAGAAAGTTGGTAAAAATTGTGCTAGTGTGTGCAATGTTGCACAACATTTGCCTGAAGAGAAATGTTCCGCTACCCCTTGACTTGGACAGGCCACTCACAGAGGTTTAGCATGCAGTGCCGGTGGCAGAGGCAAATGAACGAATTGCCAGAGATGACATGAGGGATGGGAGAATGGCACACCAGGGACTGATAGACAGTTTCTGTTGACACTTACACATGGCACAAGGACATGGCCCCATATGGAAACTCTTTTCATTATCATATAAGAAGTCGAACAAGTCCCTGGATTGGTGCAACAAATATAGCCTATGCTGTTCCCCAATTATTTCTGTGCAGTATAATGTACCCTCTTTGAAATGGATTTATTCATTGTGTATCTGCGTGATTCCACTTCGTAGAACCCTGAAATAATGTGCTTTAGGGTATCTGTGCGGAGCGGGGTCAAACAAGAGTAGCATTGAAGTAGGTAATTGTCATGATGCCCGCTCCCGGGGAGCCGGTTCAAGCCCTGCGTCCCCGAAAGCGGACATCCAGTCCCCAAGGAAGGACCCAGCAACCCCATATAGGGGCCCTTTGGAAAGTGTCCTGGCGCCATAGGCGCCAGGCTCATTATGGGAGTGCTTGGGTGCACTTACCTGATGCAGACCATGCTGCAGGATCCCGGCCTCCTTGAGGCCTGAAAGGAACTACTTTACCTGTGGGACTAATTTACCATCCGGGCGTGGTCGGGGAAGGATACATACCTGATTGGAGGAAGGATACATACCTGGAACTTCTTCCAAGGCTATTTAAACCCCACCCGAACAGCCTCACGTGCTTCGCGTTGTTCTGCATCTAGACGCTCACCGTGTCTGCTCCTGCATCCTGACTTCTGCCATGCCTGCCAGCATCCTGGATCACCTGCAAAGGAAGAGAAGAAGAGAACAGAAGAAGGAAAAGTCCTTACCTGCTAAATCCGCATCCCGGAGACATCTCGCCGACAATCCTGAAAAGGAAGACTTTTATTTAAAAGCTCATTGCGTCGATCGCTGCAGCGCCGCATTCCACTCACCTTTACAGGGCGCCTCCATGTTCAGCAGCGATCATCCGGTTTCGCAGTCACGCCCCAGCGCCTAGGGAGAAAAAGACCAGACAAAAGGTGAGAGAGAGAAGGGAATAAGGAAAGCTAAATCTCCATGTTAAGACTTACCTGTTGATTCATTCCCTCTTCATTTCGGGTCCGCGCCGCATCCTGGCATTTCCGGACCCCAGCCCCTAAGGGGAAAAAGAGACATCAGCGTTAATGAGCGAATGAAAAGACATTACCAAAAAAACGCTCATTAAAGACTTACCTGATTTCTACAAGGATTTCACCTCTCATCTCGGGCCGGTGCCTGTTCCCTGTCATTCCGTACCCTGGCCCCTATGGGGAAAAAGACACTAGCATTAGTACATTAATGCATGGTCACAAGGGGAACCTCTTATCAAAAAAACTTACCTGGAAGCCAAGCAAGTTTGGTTCTCACCAATCGGAAAATCCAGTGAAGTAACTGGATACCAACGCGCCCCTGCATCAGAAGCAGGATGGAGAGCTCGTCCTTCCCGACCCTAAGGTGAGACGCTACGAGGAATCACAGAAGGGTTTCGAGGAGGGTGAGAGGGGAAAGTGGGAGGCCGATTGCATTACCCCGCAGACAGTTAATCCCCTATTTTCGCCTACAGAAGGATACTTCTGCGAGCCAGACAAGCCAGATTTGGGGGCCCGGTCCAGTCCGTCTTCCGAACCCTGCGCATCACCTTAGAAGAGGTCACAGCAGCGCGAACCAGGCCAGCGCCTCCGTGGGAGTCAGGTGAGCGTTACAGTAATATACCCATGTGTATAAACTCATGATATCCTAAGTTTGATTGTGTCGTTGTATACAAATCATCTTGCTATTATTTTGTGCAAATGGTACAACGACTCAGTGTGAGGATCCATTTGGAGGAAAAAACAATGTGTTCATATTACTACAGTGTTATATCAGCATTGCAGGCTGCTGTTAGTGCCATGATGCCCACAACAAAAAGCCAAATTACAATAAATTATGCATTGCACACAAGGCACAG